>NC_142675.1:3060000-3167500 GCF_964200805.1 Pocillopora damicornis | reverse complement strand
TTGTTCCGCTTTGATACACGCGGTTAACAATACTCACGAGCAAGGAGTTAAGATATAGCTTATTACCTTTTACTATTTTTATCATCCAATTTCAGGTCGGAGCCATTCCTGTGTTTAGTCGCTAGTTCCTAACTGCAGCTGTCCATGTTGAAAACTTTTCTAGGAATGATTTCCGGGCTTTTGCCAATGCGAGAAGAATAACCGAGGAAGACTAGAAACGAGTTTCCGGGAGATGCACTTCTCCACATGGCGAACTAGTTAATTTTATTATCAACAGTCAATTTTTCCTGCAAAAAATCGATCAAGGATTACCGGATCATTGGATTGAGGATCGAGGATCGAGGATCGAGGATCGAGGATCGAGGATCGAGGATCAGTTTAAAATTAATTAAATAAATTAAATAAATTAATAGGCATGATTGATTGCTCATCTACGTGACTCTGAAGATCTGCCGTATGCTCAAGCAAAAATAAAAGAAAATAAGTGAAATCGGCATAAATATAACAAATATAATAAATATAGATATACCTAATACTGAAAGAGCCATACCAGTTTGTGGAATTGCCAATTTTCACCTACCGACTATTAGGACAGCTATTGAAGACGGACAGCTACAGAGCGGGTCACTTGTGCATATGCTATACATTCACATGAAATTTTCAAATTGTCCCGAGAGTCGATATGTGATTGCGCATCTGACTTCCGGTGCAATTTCAAAACACGAAGCCGTTTCTGGCGACTGCCTGAGTGAACAGCAAGTTTTCAGCTGCTTTAAATTCGTCTCTTCAAATTTTTACTGACCTCATATCCTGAAATGAAAAGCAGATGAAATGCATCTGAATAATCACTTGCTTGGAAGAAGAAGTTTTAGTCGTTTTTCCGACTGAATTTGACATGAAACATGATTCGGAAAGTGATGTAATTGTATCGCCCCACATAGTTGTTGTTGTGAGTCCCCTGAAGTAAACACAGAATTTGCTGTTCACTGCGGCAAGTCAACAAAGATCTTGATCCAGAAACCCGAAAGGGATGGATGGAGGTGAGGAGGTTAGGCGCAGCTTAAACTTGTCTCTAATGTCTTCTAATAATGTCGTTCAGAATGCAGTTATGGACACTTTCAAAGCAACGTGTCCGTCTTCATTTTGATAAATACGATTGTCCTCTATATGGCGTGCAGTTTATCAACAGCAGAGACTTGCCTTTGAAAATCGTGTTATCAGAAGCAGGTAGTAACAAGGACAGTTTTTAATTCGACAAAGGTCTTTCAGCTTTTCTCGAATAAAGTATCCTATTTTTTCCGTTCTCCACCTGCTGATTCACAATCCTTCACAATGACAGAGAGTTACGTTCAGATTAACAACCAGGAGTCATGTGAGACTGATCGAAATCGCTGTGTCTAATCTTTGGTTTGGAGTTAACAAAATGCTTTCATATATATCCCTTTCACTCCCACGATCTTAATATTAATTCTCCTCACTCTCTGCCATACATTGCTTATAGTGTTAGTTCAGAGAATATGGTGTTAAATTAAACAATATCCCCTAGTTGATTTTTTCCTGATTCTCATCACCTGTCTTCTTAACAATGTAAAGATATTGCAAGGAGAAATTACTTACTGGTCACTCCTGGGAGTGAAAGGGAGATTCACAGTAATTTTTTCATCACTTCTCGGGTTTATTTGGAACCAACATAATAACCAACTCCCAGTTAGCTTGTCAGCTCAGTTGGTAGAGCACTGCACCGGTATCGCAGAGGTCATGCCTTATTTTTACTACTGCTCAAGTAGTGTTTATTACTGCAAAGATCGCTTTCCTATTCACTTCTTTATCTGCAGTTCACAATTCACTCTTTTTCTTTATTTTATTCAATAATTTAACCTTTACACCCGAATATCAATATGCATATTCTCCATACTGTTCTCTCAACATTTTTTCAAGGTGCTGATAAGGAGAATTTGTTTCACAATGAAGAGTTTCTTTAGTTGATGATCATTTCTTTTATTCTCATGACCTTAATGTTAGATTTAGAAGTGATATTGTAAGGAGAAATTCGATGCTAATCACTCCAAGAAGTAAAAGGCTTAAGGTTTTTGTTTTTATTTTTGCGCGCTATGAATGACGGGGAGCAATACATTGGAGTTGGAAATTTCAGTTTTCAGTTCTGATCAGTAACCGAGCCACTTTGAATCACTTTAGGTTCCTTTTGTCACAAATTAATTCTGCCGTGTATGAAAAAAGGGGTAGGCTATTAAGCTCTGTATCATTTAATAGCTGTTTTTAGCACCTTTAACACACCACAAATCCCTAACCCCCACCCCAAGGGATCGAACTCTCATGTTAAAAGAGCAGTGTTGCTCGTGTACATTATCTAATCATGTCATATTCAGTTTTTTAATAAATTTCGTGCTCATTAGCGTCTCTGTGCAGCATGAAAAATCTGTGCAGCAAAAGAAGATGGTTTTCCGTCCGCCTTTTTTGTTCCCATAGCTATTGCGAGTGTTTGTAAAGAATGTTTGTTTTTGAATTTCAAAGAGTTTTCTTTGAGAATCAACCTCATCAGGTCTCCCAAAAATTTTGTTTGGATCGGAGGTATTTTTAAGAATAAAAGTGGCCGTTGAGTTCTTAACTGACCAATATCTAGCTATCTTGACCTCACGTTTGGTCAGTAACGCAGATATATACTTACGCTTTATTTCAATCATTGCAGTCTCTCGAGCACCTTCGTTACCAATCAATTCTGGGAGTTCATTAAGCCCCGTATAGAAAGTAACATCTAACTTCATAACATATATCATTGGTATCGTTGTCGCTGTGTTGCTCCTCGTTCTAATCGCTGTGGCTTTCTACTGTTACTGGAGGAAACAAAATCAGCATGGAGGAAACCAGGCTTATGACCCTCAAAGTAAGAAAAAATTTTTTTTTGAGGTCAGATCGTCAGGCTGAGCGAAGTCTGAAAAGGGATTGCTTTTAGTAAACATTAGGGCTCTTATGCCAAACAGAACGGCGACAATAACGAGAAAAGAGAAAGTTGCGAATCAAACGATTTAATGAGGAGGAAAATAGCACCCCACGTGAGTTTTTTTAAAACACATCATAGATTTCCTAATTCTCATCTGCTTATCGGGAAAACGACGCGGCTTCGTGACACTTTCGTGACGATTCGCTCTGTGTGTGGTGTGACATTTTTGAACTGGACAATTTTTAGTTGATTATTTTCCATAGTTCAGATATTTTTTTGTCCAAGGCCTTAGCATTTCCGGTAATCCTATTCGTGATCGAAGTAATTTTCATACTTTGCATTAGTTCTAACTGGATATTACAATGTGTGAGAAACTAAAGGATTGTTGAAGAACGCCTGGGCATCATCCACAATCCAGAACATCTGCAGACATATTTGAATAAAGAAGGAATAAGGAAGAACCGAGAATGGAAATTATTACAAAACTAAGTTATAGTTCACGCTAGATTTAATGTGAAAAAACAATAATTCAACTCTATTCCGACAGAGTCATGTATAATCGTATCATGACTTTGACATAGAATAGGTTTAAAATATTATTTTTTCGCATAAAATGGGCAGCTGGATCAAGAAATTTGTTCAACTCGCTGTATGCCTAATCGACGGTCTCTTTTAATATCAGAGCGTCTTTCCATTTTAAATTCTTGGTTTCTTTTATGATACATATTTTCAATACTTTCTACCTTTTTCCTTTATTTTGTTTGTTTTGTTGTCTTTTATGTTGTTTTGTTTCGTTTTTGTTTATTTTTCACTTCTCACTGTTTAGTTCCTTTCTTTCGGAAAGTTCTTTGTCTCGGCTCGCTACCATTTTCTCGTTGTCAACCCTTCAATTCTCAGAAAAGATTAACATGAAATTTCTCCCTATAATATCTCTACATCATCCAGCAAACAGGGCATGAGAATTCTGAAACTTATCGAGTAGATTTTTTTATCCCCATCTAACACCAAATTCTCAAAACTAATAACAAGGAAATCTGTTACAGCTAGAGGGAAGAATTGACAATAAGATTTTGGGTGTTAAAGGGTTAAAACTTACCTTCACCACTAAACACTGCAATTCTCTGAGGCGGGGCGAGGAGTAAAAACTGCTTCATTGAGGAACAGCAAAAATTGAATTATGCCCCGGCCACAACTCCACCGATTACAAAAAATGACGGTCTCTTGGTGTTTAGTTTAATGAGAAAACACGAGAAACCAGGGTGGAGATTAAAACTCCTTAACTTCGAACGTGTACCGCTGACCTGCGGAGCGGGTGCCAACCTTCGGATTTTCGAAGTGAAAGTCGTTTTTTTTATTTGAACTCCACGCTAGAGACTGGACCTTGTGTCATTTATTGATTTTTAACGGAAACGAACCTTAACCCTTCCAAGGCGAAGGCTAAACGTAGTATGTCTTACCCCTCTCCCCCTGAAGTCTTCAAATTACCTAAGCTAATCTCATAACTGTATGTGCACCTGCGACCTCTCCTCAGACCTCCTGTATCTACCAGCAAAATGGTACTTTTTGTAAGTCTCAGAATATGATATTTTTGATTTCTCTACCATAGGTAAAACGTTGGTTCGGGACCTTCCCGCTCATGTTTTCATCGACCTTGGAAAGTTTTTAAACCCCAAGTCAAGCACAAACTGGGTGACACTTGCGGGATACCTCGAGTTTACTACGAATGAGATAAAAAACTTTGAACTTGAGGTCAACGAGGCTACTTAAAACGTGCTTTATCAATGGGGACAAAAAGATAGTTCCACTGTGGAATTCCTTATCAATGTATTGAAGAAAATGAAGAGGGATGACTGCGTGCAAGTTCTTAAGCCGTGGGATAATTGATGAAGCAGAAGGAACTGTACGTGAAAGCGAGGAGAAAAGGCGTTTCTCTCAGGTAGTCGCCCGAAGGTGGAGCTCTCTACTATCGAGATGGATTAAGCGGAAAACTTGAGTTGGACAATGTTAAATGGACGCAGAGTCTTGGATCGTGAATGAAAGGCTATTAAGTCGTTTGTTTTGTTCGTGTTGTAATTAAGGTAGGTGTTGTTGTTCCTTTTTTTTGATGAGCGGTTTCCGATGGTGTAAAAGATGTCTGTGCGCGAGAAGAAGTCACAAAGCGAAACTTTAACACGAGCGCCTCCCCGCCGACGCGGGTGGTAAAATCTTTTAAGTCCGATTCACGCCGTACGACTTTGTCGCGTGCAACAAGCCCACGACAGGCCTACGAAACGAATTATTTCATCTAAATCAAACCTGCAACTCGCTTACGACTGTTGCATACGTCTCAAAAATGTCGTAGGATTTTAAAACATGTTCTGAAAGACATTTTTTAACCGCTGCGACAACCGTAGCCGAAATCGATGAATATGAATTGCATTGTGAAAAATTGAAAGGAAAGTGAAGTTTTCTTGCATCATAATCACGGACGAAGTCGCTGCTGTTCGTTAGTTGTCGAATACAGAGCAAAGTTAGTTGTCGAATACAAAGCGAAGACAACTCTTTCAAAAGAGGAGGCAGAAATCAATTTCGCCTAGGAGTGAAGAAGAATTCCTTTTCGAAAGCCGGCAAGTTTTTGTGAGAGGGAGAGGAATTTTTTACGCGATTTTGGCTAGTGCACGTGCAAATGATCCCAAGGGAGTATGGAGTGTTGCAAGCTTGTTGCATGCGTCATAGTTGCACCGTGTAAATCGGCCTTTAGAAGTAGCAGTAGAGCACTGGTAACCGGCTTTTATTTCGACCCATCATGAAATTAAGGTCGTGTTTTATTGGGATCAAGGCTTTCAGTTTGGCTGAGTTGTTTGAAGGTTTTCGCCTTTTTCTTGTCGGCATCAACCAAAAAGAAAAAAAGTCTTGATTGTTAAACAGTTTCTCCTTGTCGGCACTTGAAGAAATGTATAGAGAACAGTATGGAGAATATGCATAATGATGTAAGGGTGCAAAGGGTTAACCCTTTCACTCCCCAGATCTCATTAGTAATTCTCCTTTCTGTCTGCCATACAAATCTTATCATGTTCGTTTGGAGAATTTGTTTTTAGATCAACTGATAATCCCCTGATTGATATTTCTCTTTCATTCTTATCACTTGTCTGCTTGTTATTGTATTGATATTGTAAGGAGAAATTCCTTCTTGATCACTTATGGGAGTTGAAGGATTAATTCGGCTGGTTTATCGTCACATCAATTTCAGTCACCACAGCATCTTATTCTCAAAGTTGAGTCGGAAGAGCGCGACATGACGATCACGGTCGCCATGTTGTCCTCCTTCAACTCGTCAACGCGGAGAAGTCTGGTAATGAGAGGAATTGCCTCGTTTCAAACAAAAATGGTTGATTAAGTGTTCTAACGCTTTTATTTAGAAAAAATTTGGTTTCAGTTAAAGCGTTTGATTCCCATGGCACACGACCTTATTGTATGCAAGAGAAGGCCAAAGAGTGAAGTGGGGTGGGGTGGGGGAAGACGTGAGGCAGAAATAAGAGAAAAAATGGCGCCTTACGAAGAGATGAGACAATTTTCATTCACATTGAGCAAGATACCTGCTCATCTTTTTCACGGGCCTTAGATCTGCAGATTGCTGGATAAAATGTCATAGCAGTGAAGAGACTAGAGCATTAACGATGTAGGATAGATATATATATAGTATTCAAACTTGTTACAGTTCAGAAATTTTTCTTGCTGAAACTTACGTTTCTCCTCAATGAGGCTGCTCATCAATTTATTTGTTTACCCATCAGAAAACTTCTTCCTGGACTCTTTTCGTGTGTAAGATGAATGAAGCACAGCAGGTTTTAATAGTGTCGGCACAGTTCTTTGATGTCACTGAGAGACTGATTCTACGACGTAATATTTCCTTATTTGTGTTTTATGGAATATTTCGACGTTCGACGACATTTTGTTTCCATAGGATTGGATGTCGGGAAATTGAGCTAAGTTTTGCATATTGCGAATTCGTTTAATTGCGTTGAAGCTGTATAGGGGACGCTGACGTTCTGTCTGCGCGGTGATTTGATTTTGAAATCAAACTATAACAATTTCGTTCTTAGGCCCTCTATACTCATTTGGTTGAGGTTTTGGGAACGAAAGTGTGACAGTGCCGGTGGGAATTTGACAAATGCCTTTATAAGGAGAACCGTATGTTTTTTCAAGAAAAATGCAGCTGTATATAAAAATAATTATAGTTTATGCTGTAGTTGGTAATGTAGATATACATACGCTGTATACATGCGATTCGCCTTCGAAATATCATGTCAGTCACTTTAAAACACTAAAGTTCGTGTCAATGCGAAAGGCTCTAAAGAACAGGGATCTAAGTAAAACATGCATGTGCGTCTCACTAACCGAGTTCGAGGTTTGTACTTGAGTTACGGATCAAGTTTTTTCTGTTCAGATTTATGGCCCAATGCAAGGAAGATCAAAGTGCGCGTGCCATAAATCCGAGGGAAAAACGAGTTTCTGTAACTTACAGGAAGGACCTGGAAAACGAGGTTTTAGTACGATATTTATCATATCTCTGTGTTCAAACAGAAAGGAAAGATTTCAATTCACGCAGACATTTGAATTTAGCGGGCCGTGTAGTGAAAAACGGCCTGCCTTCATTGACCAATCATAACGCACCTACGAACAAAGTTATATGATAAAATAATTTATGCCATGCTATGCAATTCGCGATCGCCTATCACAAAATTGAACAGTGTAGGTCAAAAGAGTTTGAGGTATAAATGATAGTGAAGACAACGTAGAGATCAAGCAACCAGAACCAGTCATTAGTTATCGCCTGGGGGGGGGGAGGGAGGGGGTAAATGATCACATGGTTTTCAGAGGGAACAGAGGGGGAATCAGTCGTCGCCGACAGAATATAAAGGGGGGAGGGGACTATAGAAAATGCGCTACCAGTTAACTGCTAATGAGAGAAAGGGGGAGTATGATAAGAATCTTACAGAGCCTTAGAGGGGAGATCAAGTGAGTTTTATGGGGACAGAACAAAAATCTCCCCTCCCTCTTCCACGCTCAGGCCATAAATAATGTCTGGTCAATAAGAATGTTCTATTGAAAGTGGTAAGAATTGAAATTCAAATGAAAATAGGGACTAATTAAGACAAGAAAATGAAACAAGTTTTAAGGTAATGGAAAAGAGAGTCATAGTTATAGATTTAAAGTTCCAAAGGACGTTTATTTTTGTACAGCGAATTCGGAGTGTAATATGTGGTTGCATAAAAAAAAGGACGTATGAATATTTTTGGTGGATCGATGAATCTTTTGTAAAAGAACTTTGTTTCATGTTTGATTCTTGACTAAGAGAGAGGTTTTTGAAGAGAGTACCTTTTTATTGATATGACAGTGATTTGAAATCTCAAGTATATAAATGTCAGACAAAATGACACCAAGTATTCTGATTGTTATGACAGGAGAACACAACTTTTTCACTCAACCCTCCCGCGCAATGTCTGTCGATCGTTTGCGTTTTCATCTCATGTTGGTGTCTCGGTAAAAATATATCTTTAACTATAAATAAATATCTTTATCTTTAACTTTAACAATTCTAAAGGGACGGAGGAGCTTGGGACCGTAGGGGGGGAGGGGGGCTAAACAAAAGTTTGCTTTAGCAAAGGTACGTACCAAAAGTAAAGGAGAAAGGAAAAGAAAACGAAGCCTGTCAATCAAAGCGATTGGTCAAATCGCCACAAGCCCGAACACGCAAGTGATTCGAAAGCAAATTCAATTTTATTTGGTTTTATCAACTGAATTTATACAATATAACTCGGCCGCTGTAAGGAGTTTTTAAAGCTGACATTTGGAATGTAAGCCCCCGAGTGCTAACGCTCGAAATGTCATCTTTAGAAACTCTTTACGGTGGCCAAAATACATTTTCAATTCAGTTCAGAAAACCAAATTATCTTGTTATACCTCCAAGCAGCGCGAAACCACAGTTTCTTTACAAACTTGCCCCCGCTCCTCGAGTCACGCGCGGGATGATAGCATATATACCCCTTTATGTAAACTTGACTTCCACTCAAGGGTGTATCAGGGGTTTGGCGCATGCGTGTGTGTGTGTGGAGGCGAGTAAGGAGGTGGGGGATGTCAGAGGGAGAATGTGCACCAGATGAAGGGTTTGATGACGGTGGGAGAGAGGTAGGAAGAATTTTGAACCCCTCTTTCTAAAATTGACCTCCCCTCCTGGGTGCATGATGGGGAAGAGAAGGGTGGGGACGAAAGGAGCGTGCGGGAAAATTGATAGTTTAGTTTTTTAGGGTAGGACTCCTCCTCCTGCTTTTTTGATTAATTCACGATCTTTTTTTATTATACATCGATAGCTCTTCAGACGTGCATAACTTACGCTTGGTGTTTCGTTTTTGCGTATTTAGTTTGCTTATCATACTTTCCTAGGGTTCTCTTCGTAAAATGGCGGACGGTGTTCGAGCTTCGAGTAAAAGAACCCGTGGTTTGTATGTGCAGATGCACAACGCTTCCTCTTCAGATCTTGTTTAGGGAGGGAAAAACACTGATAGAATAACAGATTACGGCGGGCTCAAGACATGGCGTTTTTCTGTACTTTTCTGGGGCTGTAAAAATGGCGTAGCAATGAGGATTCTTAGGCAGTATTTGGGTTGTTTTTCGTCCAAGTTTGGAACCAATTTAGTGGCTTAAATGATTCCTACTTTTGCATCATAGATGAAGTTTAGCAAGTAAACAAAACAGTTCGATCTGGAAGAATATTCCTGTAAACCTGCGAAGTGGGCTAATTTTGGACATTTTATGCTCCCTTTGGACTGTTAATAAGAAAATGTAAGGCGGAGTGCGAGGATTTACGCGTACACAGAAATCACTTTGGGAACCACTTAAACACACGTAAAAGCACATAGAATAGGCAGCGAAAGATTGTACTAAAAGTCGACTTCATTTTGTGATCTGGAAGAAACTTTCACCTCCAGCGGTTGTAACATAGGAGCAATTATTAAAAGCAGGTTAGTTGAAATTACACTGTTTCCCTTGTTATGAATTTTGCGACACGCTTGTCACGTAAGACCGAGTTCGTCATCGATGCGCGTGCGTGGCAGCCATGTTCTCAAGGATCTCTTGACATGACATCGTACTCAAGCAGTAAAGAAGAAATGGAAGTTGCGAGTACGGTTCAGCCCTTCGAAGAAGAACCGCGTGCATCAAACAAAGATTTCGACAAAGACTTACAAAGGGACAAAGACGTTTTCTCGCCTGTGGCGTTAAGGTCAAGATTAGAACGAAGAAGATTTTCACCGAGAAGTCATCGGGCAGTTTTACTGCGAGTTGCTCCTTTTCTCTGACATTGCAAAGGTAGAGGCTATTGTCTTCGAGCCGGTCAAATGGAAAACGAGTGAGTTTACAACCATCTGATTCAAGTTTATCTCAAATAAGGATTTCAATATATAGGGAAAGACTATTTTAGTTTAAGAGTAGCATTGCTACATGACCTATTTCGCTCACTGGCAAATAACCGACATTAGTGTTGTAAATGAATACTTCGTATGCATCTACTTTCACACAGCACTTGGATTCGCTACTATCAGAGTCAATAATATTTTTATTTCACAATTCATCGCGTTGCAGTGCTGTTATCACAATTACATTGCTATTTTTGCAACTTTTAGTTTCTTGAGGGCAGAGGGGAATTGATGGCCTGTGTGGTGGATTTTTGGAAACCTAGGTTGGAAGAATACAAGGCCCCTTCGAGCTTGAGTTTATGCCAGTATCCGCCAGAGGTTTTGCACTGTTCAGGCAACAGGATATTGGTCACCTTAAAAAAAGGACTTGACCTTTATAACAAATGTATTTGTGTTGTTAAAATGCGATTGAAACTACAACAAGTGGGATTTTGAAACGATCAGAAAGGCGCAAATGCAGTCATGTGGAAAGACAAAGAATATGAGTACATCTAAAGCACATGAAATAAACAACATTAAGAAGTTCACCATTCTTCGCTTGTGAAATGTCAGCCGAAAAGATTGTGGAATAATCGTGTCCGATGTGGAATAGGCCTCTTAATTAGCATTCTTTTCAGCTGAATTCATTGGCAATCTAAGTTCCCCAGATTTGACTAGTGGTATGTGTTCGTAACAGCCGTCTTCGAAGACGAGATGGAGCATGAGGCCGACGACTTTGAAGAGCAAAATCTCCTCCATGACAACGATCGAAACGCGTCAATTTTGGTCATACAGCAACATCCTTTGGAAAGTACTGTATAGAAATACCAGGTATATGTGAATCATTCTCGTAGCTAAAATCATTTAGCGCCCCTTCCACGCAATACGTTCGTCCTCTCTTCTTAATTTCTCCTCTCTTCACCAGAGTTTCTTCACATTTCTATGTCACAGCTACGTAATATGATCGTTTTGGCCGCGCGTCAAAGGGAGTTACCTTTTTGCCGCCAAATCGTACTCTCAATGCGCAAAAACATTCTCATGAAGAACTCGCAGGGCGCTAAGGTCAATGAATACAGCTATCAACCAGAAAACGTGAAAAAAAGACATACGCACTTTATATCTCTTCCATCAATTGTTTTTTCCTTTCGTTTTATATTGTTAAAGGCTGGCGAACCTCTGGTACAGAGCCGGGTTTTAATTCACTCTTCCCTCTCTCTTCTTGCTTTCCCTCTCCTACGTCTCTCTCAGAAATAAACAGCTGGAGAGGGGAGGGCTGATGAAAGTTTCAACATCTGGGTAGCCTGTTGCTGTGGTCAATGTCTTTTCTCTCTCCTTTCTCTCCTTTTTATGGGACTCAGATATGCAAATGATCACTCACTCACCAAGATGTAGACACCGGTAATTAGTCGTCCCGAATTCGCTTGCGCACGAAACTACCTTGGAGAAGTAATCGCGCATGACATTAGTACGGCTTTGTTACATGTCAAGCATCGTTGTATTAGGTATAACCTTGCAAGTGAAAAAAACGTTATTTGGATCAAGCACAAACCTAATACTGTGAAACACTTCGATTGTTTATGATCTGATGTCAAACAAGAACTATGAATAAATTCAATTATCTTATTATCTTATTCAATTGTCTTTTTCGATTATCATCGGTGACTAAATCGATCGGACGAAAATAATTCTGTGCTTTTCTGACAAAAAAGAAAACTTGCGGAATTCACTGCCGCACATGTTTATTTCCAATCAGACACAAAAATTACGGTCGCCTAAAATGCCTCCTGAGGTATTTAGCTCCAAGGCAGAGACCTTAGGGCCTATTTACATGGAGGTGGGGGACCCCAGGCAGGTGAGGTAACCCGCCTGTCCATAAAATTTCTTATTTTATCTTGATCACGTTTATGTGATAGGTGAGGTGACCCGCCTAGGAGGGTTGCCTGGTCTGCCGGGTAGGGTAACCCTGTCAGCCGGGGTGACAATTTGCCATGTAAACGTCTCAAGGTGGGGTGACCCGCCTGACCGTTCATGGCAAAAAGCTCAAAAGCGAAACATGTATGTTTCAAACTTTGTACATTTTCTAGCTCTCTCATGGCAGAAATCACCAGAAACCGCAACGGACACACAAAGAGTGTAAAATGCTCACATTTCAGATTATTTAGCGTTGTAAATCGACCATGTTTCGTTTCCCAAACTATTCCGTAGAACGTAATAAGTCAACGGTTCCTCGCGTAACCTAACAACGCGTAACACAACGCGTGACGCTTTCATGAATAAATAAACAAATATGTGTCCGAGAATTAATTTTTCGTCTTTCTCGAGATGTGAGGCTGGGACGCCTCTGCTCAAACTCCTTAACTGCAAGTGCAACAACAACCTTAAGAAACCTCACCCCAGCACCCCGGGGTTGTAAGTTTGTGTGTAAACGCGTTTTATATTTCGACCAGGTCTAGGCGAGTTACCTCACCTACCTGGGGTCCCCCACCTCCATGTAAACAGGCCCTTAAAGAGTTTTGCTATCAGATGCACGCGGGAGACAACCCTTTAACTCCCACGAGTGACCAAGACAGAATTTCTCCTTACAATATCAATACAATATCAACCAGATAGGTAATGAGAATAAAGAAAAACATGAATTCGGGGATAATTGATTGATTCAATACTAAATTCGCTGCACTAACATTATAAGAACTTTATGGTTGACAGTAGGAGAATTACAAATTTGATCTGGGAGTTAAAGGGTTAAAGCTGTAAACAAAGACTGTTGCGTTGCAATACAACCATTTCTTGAGCAACTGAGGCGGAACGTGACATACGAATGGACAAGAGTGAAATTTGGCTCGTGCAGGCGAAGAAAGACTTGGATTGCAGGGTCTCAAATTTGACAAATTTTGCAAACGGAAATTCGATAAACGCAGGATACTATTTTGTGCTGTTTTTGGAGACTATATACGTCTATTTCTCACAGAGTTGGATGGTTACCATAATGCTGGATCTCTCTGTGACTTTCCGGAATACCTCGGCTTTTGAGATAGAAGTAACCTTGAATTGCTACAAGGAATATAATTACAGGTTCACGACTATGTTTCTTCTGTAGATGAAGAACTCTATGCACGAGTTGGCAATAGGTATTCTTTGATTTTAGTTAGCAAGACAAGTCACTCTTTCACATAGTTTATCTTTGTTAGCAGAGTAAAACCCAATTTCTAAAACGTCCAAAATGTATCGAACCATGGGTCAGTTTACAAAAGACATCAAGCAAAAAACGGAATTGAACAAAAGAAACAGCAGGCTAAGGAGCATCGTAAGCAAACGGACTTTCCGGAAGAATGCAAAAAAAATTTAACACATTAAGAAAAAATAGTGGAAAAAAACTGAAATTGTACTGAAAATACCTTTATTTATATCAGTTAAGTCTTAAGAAGTACATTAATCGCTCAAGTAAACTTGCCCTTGCAAAATTCAAAACTATATTGTGACAACTTTTCTAAAAAAAGTTCACTCATAAAGAGTCTTACCATTAAACATGGCTACAACTCAGTTAATTAATTCTTTGCACCCTAACAGTTATCAACCTCAAATTTCTCCTCACAAGAAAGTTTACAGTGCGGCTACTCGAACCAAGGCCACCCTGGAAATTTTTTCGCAAATTGACCAATAGCTTTCGAGAGATGAAACAATAGAATGGTCACAATTTGAAAACCTACCGTTTCAACGGTTGGAAAGCTTCAGTCTAATTCAAAATGCAGCTTTGCAGGAATCAAGATGGAAAACTCTATGATAACGGTCGAAATTATCCCAAACTCTTGCGAGAAGAAGTTCTTGACTTAAACCATGATGGGATGTCACAGCGAGCAATTGCTAGAGAGCTCAAAACAAGCCGTTGCTTCATCCAGAATGTGTTTGCCGACTACGATCACACCGGTTCCTCGCTCCAGCATCCCCGAGATCCACCAGACAGAAGAATAATGAATGCTGAAGTAATCAGTTGTATTGAAACGGAGAAACTTATGAAACCAAGCGTATACGTAAGGGAACTGCAAGATCGTTTGTTACTCGACGGAGTAGTTCATCTTCTGGACCTGCTGTCGAAGTCTGCCATATCAAAGAGTATCAGGGAGGATCTCTACATGACAAAAAAGAAAATACAGCAAATACCATCAGAATCACAAAGGAGTGACAATAACCATCGTCGAAATGAATTCCTTGAAGCAATATCCGACTTAGAACCAGGCACCGTTCGCTGTTTTGACGAAAGTAGTGTTGTGAAAACAACTAGTAACCGAAAATAAGGAAATGCCCCAGAGGTGAGCCTGCATTCGAAATCCAACGGTACGCTTCAAGTGCTACATACACTATTAATCTGCTGCATTCTCCATTCGGCGTAGACTTTATGAACGTACTTGAAGGTCCGTCCAATAGCCAAAAGCTCCTGTTATTTTTCGAGGAAGCAGTTAGTCTCACAAGAGCAGATGGATCGGCTGTGCTCGAGAGAAGCGATACAGTAATAGTGGGTAACTGTGGCTTCCACCATAGCCACTTCGTGGCCATGGTGGAAGCCACAGCCTATTGGAAGCCTATTCTTACTGCTTTGCTAGCAAATTGTGGTGTACGCTTGTTATTCCAACCCCCATATTCACCGGAGTTCAACACTTGCGAACTGTGTTTTCATGACATCAAAAAGTTCCTGCCACGAAATCAGCGCTTAGCAGAGGAAGAAACAGACTACACGATCTACGAGGCATGCGAAAACATAACACGAGTTAAAGATTTTAGATATATGAAAATTCACATATTTGCACTGCGGTGGAAAGATGAAATTAAGAGATCCTCGCAGCTAAGAACACTACTGAAACGAATAGTTGTAAATAGGACCTGAAGCTGGTCAATGAATTGCCAACTGGGCCTGAATTTTTTTCAGGTCCTATTTACAACTACTCGTTTCAGTAGTGTTCTTAGCTGCGAGGATCTCTTAATTTCATCTTTACACCGCAGTGGAAATATGTGAATTTTCATATATCTAAAATCTTTATTCACTTGGATGTTTATTTGGACCCAATTCATTGACCAGCTCCCAGTTGGCTTGTTAGCTCAATTGGTAGAGCGCTGCAGCGGTATCGCAGAGGTCATGGGTTCAAATCCCGTACGGGCCTGGATTTTTTTTCAGGTCCTATTTACAACTACTCGTTTCAGTAGTGTTCTTAGCTGCGAGGATCTCTTAATTTCATCATAACACGAGTTATTAATGGAAGAGAGAAGAATTCTCGAGAAAGAGCTAGAGGAGATAAAGAAGCCGTCTCTACAGCCTAAGGAACTTTTTCCATCTCCTTACACTGGGTCTCTGCAAGTCGTTAGCCCCATCAACTCTCCTGTGCTCGTCAGAACGACCAGCTCAGGCCCGGCTTCGAGCTCATCCAACGTGCCTGTAAGTAGAACCATGTATCAACAAAGCGCGCTTAACAAAAGCAACGAGCAGTCAACAACCTATCTTGAGAAGAAAAGCGGCGAACTAACGGAAAATCTCTCCATAATACAAACACAGATCAAAAGTGCTACTGACCAGCTTGAAATTGTTCGTAATCAGTATGAACAAGCATCGAGCAAAGCTAACGGACGGAGAGCGGGAAAACTTTGCATCCGATGTCATCAGCCGGGCCACTACAGAGGTCGCTGTTCAAACCCGACTTCTATGGACATGAACAACTGTGGCGCGAGCGAGAAACACCCAGAAAGCAGAAATGAGATCACGGAACTACGAAAGCTTAACAAAGATTTGCAGAAGAAAGAAGCTAAAGCATCAGAAGAGCTTCAGTCATTCAAGCTTGCCAAGGAACGCTCAGTCAATAGCTTTTTTGCGGTTATGCGTCCCCGACTGAGGCGGCAAAACGAAGGCCGTTATGTCGACAGGTTTTCTTCAGATAAGGACTTGATACTCTTGAAGAAAATTTTCAAAAATAAGATTCCAATTGATACCTCGCGAGATTGGGAAATGCCGTTCCTTATTGAGCGTTACAGGAGAGGTCTTCCGAACGTAGACAGGATGTGAATCGCGCGTTATGCATAACTGTTTACCGTTACATGGAACTAACTAGCGAATTCACATTGATTTGATCGAAGTTCTTGGGAAAATGTGCTGTTGCGTTGTACGACATGAAAGAATTAAATGTTGTTTTGAATTTTCTTGTGCTGCTTACCCGTACTTTGTGAGAAATCTATTGTTCCATCTCTCGAACGCTATTGGTCAATTTGCGAAAAATTTTCCGGGGTGGCCTTGGTTGGAGTAGTCGCACCTTAAGAGTATCAAGTAACTGATCACCAAAGAAATATATGTTATTTGCCGGCTAGGAGGTCCGTATGGTGAAAAACTGTGATCGAGGTCTTGAAAATGCTGCCCGAGACCTACGGTAAAACCTCGATCACAGTTTTTCACCATACGGTCCGACCCTTTGCCGGTAAACAACGTTTTTATTTTTTTTTAAACTTAACGAAATTCTTTCCGAAAGAACCCAAATGATTTAGGGCTGTAAATGCGGCAAGATCCTCCATAAACTGAACAATTTTTGAGAGAGTAAATGGTAGTTAAAATAGAGGTGATGCAAATTAAAGAGAGATGCCTCACCGAAACATTTTCATTTGCGTAAGGATAAAGGTGATTTAAAACGCTTCCAAAAAACCTTTGAAACATTATTTTTACAAGTATCTGTCACAATCTGACACCTGTCAATTAGAGAGCGCGTAAGAAAAAAAAAAGCGCAAGAACATTTGAAAAACAACGAGACTAGTTTAGAAAGGACTGTCACAACAATGCTTTCTTCAAAAACATTCAATGATCTAACGGAAAGTATTATTCACTCTCATCGACGATTCGTTCATGTGCGAAGATTTACCTCTGTTCATTAAGTAAACGGCGAGGAAAGTAATTATGAGTGAATTCAATTTTTTTATTTTGAAGTTGTGAGAGTTTGCTCGTTTGTTTGCCACAAAGACGTGTGTAAATCTGGTCTTTCCTCCACAAAAACTAAGTTCGAATGGCACACTCCAACAAGACACAAGGGGATTAAATGCGGCCTTTTCTCAATAAATTCCTTCAGTTTCTGTTGTGCAATTTACGGTACAAATGTCCAAACTAAACGGACTCGGAAAGACTTGTTGTATAACTGAATTTAAACCTTCGCTCGCTCTTTCACTACGAACAAATTGTTGAAGAAAATTCAGATATTAAATGAATGAAAGTTCCATCGTTCAGTTTAACTGTGACCAAATACCTCACGTTTTATCTTCCTAGGTACTTTTTGTGAACGATTAAAATTAATTGCAGACGGTTTTTAAGCCGCTTGTCAACCAACGTAATGACACTATTGCTTACACAAATTCATTCTGAAACCAATATTTTTCTGTCAACCAAAGTGATTTGTTAGAGAGAAAAGGGAGGATTCATAAGTTATTTATCGGCTTGAGGTAGTGACCAGCGTGTTTGCTTAAAAACACTGCCCAGCCGGAAAAACGAGATATATTTATGAAAAATGGCAACGAAATTTGAGATGTACTCGGCGATTCACGAAAGCGTTACCGTGGCCCGTGGGCAGAGATAGGAAAATACTGACCGGGTAAAGAACCAATCAGATTGCAGGATTCGTTACTGTGCCCTCTAAAAAAAAAATAATAATAATTACTCTAACCTTTAACAAATTATGGCAGTCCCTTGCAAAAGAGGCAAGTGAGTAGAATCTATTGCTGAAGACAAAAGAAAAATTGCATCTGATTTTTTAATTACAACAAAATCCGAGGCAGTCCTACTTCTCCTCGCGCAGATAATCCCGTGGTTTACACGCACACGCGTTACAGATGAAGCATAGTTTCTTTTATCAGCTGCATCCATAAACGTGACAGAGTAAAGGCTGAATAAATATGATTGTAAAAAAGTGTAACGGTCTCCAAACTATAAACGTGCGAGCTTTTATAGAAGCTCTTACAAAAATAAATAATCTTTGCAAACAGATGCTACATAAGTCTTGACAAGTACCTAAACTGATATCCGCAAATAGAAGCTACTGTTCAATTACCCTGCTCAAGGTCAGAGTTAACAGTCGCTGCTCATTCCTGACGTAAACGTTTCTCTAAGTTGGTCATAAGGCAAGGTAGCCATGTTCTAGGAGGGTTAAATATGATACAAGTGTATTGTCAGAGATGGACACCTCTGCGCACCCGAGCAGCAACATCAATTTTATTACCATGCAAAGTCAACGTTGTCAGCGATGTATTATATTTCAAACACTCACCCAGAGCAGCGACACCAGCATCACCAATTTTATTGTCCCACAAATACAACCTTGTCAGCGATGTATTATGTTTAAAACACTCACCCAGAGCAACAGCACCATCATCACCAATTTTATTACATCCCAAACTCAACCAATTTAGCGATGTATTAAATTTCAAACACTCACCCAGAGCAGCAGCACCATCACCTTCAATGTGATTATGACTCAAATTCAACGTTTCCAGCGATGTATTATATTTCAAACACTCACCCAGAGCAACAGCACCATCATCACCAATGCTATTACGATTCAAACTCAACGTTGTCAGCGATGTATTATCTTTCAAACACTCACTCAGAGCAGCAGCACCATCACCTTCAATGTGATTATGACTCAAATTCAACGTTTCCAGCGATGTATTATATTTCAAACACTCACCCAGAGCAACAGCACCATCATCACCAATGCTATTACTACCCAAACTCAACGTTGTCAGCGATGTATTATCTTTCAAACACTCACTCAGAGCAGCAGCACCATCATCATTAATTTCATTACAATCCAAATTCAACGTTTCCAGCGATGTATTATATTTCAAACACTCACCCAGAGCAGCAGCACCATCACCACCAATGTCAGTATCATACAAGCTCAACCAATTTAGCGATGTATTATATTTCAAACACTCACCCAGAGCAGCAGCACCAACATCACCAAAGTAAGCAAGATCCAAATTCAACTTTGTCAGCGATGTATTATCTTTCAAACACTTAATTAGAGCAACAGTACCATCACCTTCAATGTGATTACCATCCAAACTCAACTTTTCCAGTGATGTATTATATTTCAAACACTCACCCAGAGCAGCAGCACCATCACCACCAATGTGATTAAAACGCAAATTCAACGTTGTCAGCGATTTATTATATTTCAAACACTCACTTAGAGCAGCAGCACCATCACCACCAATGCCATTACTATGCAAACTCAGCTTTTCCAGTGATGTATTATATTTCAAACACTCACTTAGAGCAGCAGCACCATCACCACCAATGCCATTACTATCCAAAATCAACTTTTTCAGCGATGTATTATATTTCAAACACTCACCCAGAGCAGCAGCACCATCATCACCAATTTCATTATTCTTCAAATCCAACTTTTTCAGCGATGTATTATATTTCAAAGACTCACCCAGAGCAGCAGCACCATCATAACCAATTTCACCAGTAATCAATGTCAACATTGTCAGCGATGTATCATATTTCAAACACTCTGCCAGAGCGGCAACGTCATCGTCCAAAGGAAAAGTCAATTTTAACTCTGCCACAGTTGTATTTGCTTTCAGAAAGTCGCTTAAAAGGACAGCTAAAGTTTCATCTACCGTTCCAATTTCAACAGTTTCAATTTGAAGAGAAGCGCCAAGAGCGGTAGCCAATTTTTTATAAACATTTTTGTTCTCGTTTTTGCATTCATTAACATACTCTAATATTTCAGTCACGTTTTTCTTTTCTTCCTGGTTAAACTGTGTTGCCATGCTTTTCAGAAGGTTCACCACTGTTTCCTCGCATCGTCCTGTTAGCATACCAAATGCAAACAGAAGCACTTCTTTCAGCTCATGGCGATATTTTCTGTCAGCAGCTACGCTGTTCGTGGTGATTTCTTTCTTGATAAGCTGACGACTGAGATAGAAGGCTGCGAAGAATTCTTGGAAAGTCTTGTGAAGAAAGCTACAACGTCTAGTTGGTCTTAGTTTACTGCCTCCAGACTGAACTGACAGAAATCCAAATCCAGGTAAATCGCTTGCTTTATGTTCTCTAAGCTCCTTCTCGTCAAAATCCAAGTTGTCTTCAAGTAAACCTTTCAAAGCTATCGAACCAAGGTGTTTCAACTGGCTTTCGTAAAGGTCAACAAGGTCTTCACCATTTTCTGGCAGTTGCTGCTTTGTTCTGTACCTTCTCAGTACACACTCCACTATTTCCATGTACAGCTTCGTTCTGCTTTCAGGAAATACACCTTTCAAATCTTCATAGACCAGGCAAAGAAGCGCAGTGTTGAGAGGATTTGTCAATATTTCATGTAACTTGCAATCAACAGACAGGTGTTTGATAAGCTGCTCGGCCAAGTTTTGTTGTGCTTTAAAGTAATTTCTGATGAAGGTTTCTACATCTTCTCTAGTAAATCCCTCAACCTCCAGCAGCGTGTTGCAGTATTTTCGAACTTTGACTCCAGCTTCGTGTCTTGCCGTTGCAACCACGCGACAGTTTGGCAGTACTCGGCCTTGAATAATTTGTGAAAACATAGCTAGCTTCTTCTCAGAAACTTCATCCAATCCATCGAGTACCAGAAGAACATCAGATTGATTGTGGCGAATGAAGTCGAAGAACTTCTTTCGTTCGTCTTCACCAACTTCTTGAGGCAGAAGTTGATCTTCAATGGCCTCCCAAATGCTAGACTCAACATCGCGACATTTGATCAAAAGTATTATGACGAAGTTTGTGAAGCAATTTCCGGTTGCGTGTTTTCCTATGGCCCAGTCGAAAATAACTTTTTTACAGTAAGTGGTCTTTCCCATACCAGGCTTCCCTTCAATTAACACTACTCTTGGTTCTTCACATTCCTCGTGCCCGTTGAAGATTTCAGACATCGTGACAACTCGGTCTGTTGCGGTTCCTCTCGTGTTCTTTCTGTAGATGACTTTAAGTCTGGTGTAGATGTCGTCAAAGGAGAAGTTAAAGTCTTCACACCAGGGAAACGGTGCCAGCCGACCTTCCCGAGTTTTGTAGAGTTGACGAATGTTATTAATCATTTCAGTTGGGTCATATCCACCTGATAAACAACTGGCTGTTAGTTTTTGAGGCATTCTTACTGACACGCCATGACTCTCGGAAAGTAAGCAATTATTGGATGATGTTGAGCATGATATCGTGAAGTATCAACACCTAGGTCTGAGTTATATGCCGAAGCCGAAGGCTGATATTATCAGGGTTTAGAATAAATATACTAGCGTTCGATCGCAAAAGCTGCAATCTGATTGGCTAAGCTACTCACTATCTATTCCGTGATCGATAGAAACGAATGTAAACAGCACGGGGGATGGCCCCCGTTTGTATCAATATTCCATAAAAACACGAGCCTATCTTCCTCTCAAGTCTAGCTGACATTTAGATTTAAATTAAAATATCGGATTTTTCGCTCTCAGTTCCATGCGTGATGGCGAATTCAAGCTTCGCCTTCAAAAACTAACTCGAGCCAGTATTCCAATTTTCAGTTAGCTAGCGTAATACACACCTGGCTGCTTTGTTTCTCTTTGATGTGCCACCAAATCGTCAAACCCGTGACTCTTGGTTCCAACATCAATTTTCATTTGATCAAGGTAACTTTTGATGTCCCCTGAGGAGAACATTTCAATATTATTAGCGGAGCAGAAGCCTCAACTGATAGCCACTACATTTACAATAGATCGCGTATGAAAAACAATACACTTTTCAAAGATAACTTAATGTCATTGCTACAGAGCAACATTAATTCTCAGCTCTATTGTGCAACATGTCAAATGGCTCTGGCAGAGGAAGGAAGGGCTGTAAGGAGAAACCCAAACACAACAGCCTCGCCGGTTACACAGACGGCGATGAGAGATCTATTTACAAATCCTTCTAAAGAGCACCTTTTTGCACGCACAAGACACAGGTCTACTTTCAGTGAAAATTAAGCATTACTCATCGCCCATCTTAAGAATTTTCATTCAAATTTGTGTTGTAATAATCTGTTTTAAAAACAAACACCATCTCTTTACTGTATTGTCCGTAATTGCCATGTGATCACATGCCAAGTTTTGTCAGTATATTTGTCTAGTTTATTATTTACAGTTTATTTGAGCCTCGTTGGTTTCAAACTTTGGACCGGTTATTTAACCCAAACCGCGGTTTTACATAAGCAATGGGCCTTAGGAATTCTCTATAAGAGGGTTGATTTAATCATACAAATGTCCATCCGCAGTTAGCTTTCGGCTCTCTTGACACAGTTCAAAAAAATAACTGTTCAGATGAAAGGTTCGGCTGACTCGAAGATAGTTTAGAGCGAGGATGTGTTCAACAACGGCCAAACTTTATTAAATAACTGGCCCTTTATGTCTCTTTCCACGAGGTTATATAGGTTTACTCTGTTTTAATATTGCTCACTCAAAAATACCTGCATTAAAGTGAGGCCAATCTTGGAATATGACTGGATCTTTCAAAATGTTGGCCACAACAGATGCTGCCATCACACAGGCAATTTGTTTCCATTTCTCACTTGAAGACTGCGTTTCATCTGCAAAGTCTTTGATGCCCTTGACGACCACCCATTCTGTCTTAAAATCATGAGCTGCTGCATACACTCCTGAAAAAAAAAACACTCATGTCTGTTAGGACTACCTCATACATTCTAATGAGGCTGATGTCTAAAAGTCGTGCGCGCACGTGCGATTTTTTGACGCGCACGATTTCTTTTATTCACAATAGCATGCGATTTTTGGCGCGTTTAATTCGCGTTTTTCGGTTAGCGAATACGCGAGGGGTACTGTATTTTCTTAGCATCCTTAAAATAATTGTTCAGTCAAAGCTCATAAAGATTCACACTATAGCTGTTTGTAAACATGCACAGCACAGAAAGAAGTTAGTTAGTTAGTTCCGAAATCTAATTTTTTTCAGCTAGTAATTAAAAAAAATTGTACAGTGAGACTGTAAAATTATTCTTCAAGCTTCACCCTGTTTCATAGGTAACTTTCAACATTTTTCAGAAGACAAACTTCTGTCAGATAGAGTTAACCCTTTCACTCCTAAGATCTCATTAGTAATTCTCTTTAACCCTTTAACTCCCGTGAGTGACCAAGTAAGAATTTCTCCTTACTATATCGATACAATATCATGTAGACAAGTGATGAGAATAAATAAAAATGTCAATTATGGGATTACTAATTGATCCAATACCAAATTCTCCAAAGTAACATAATGAAAATCATTTCACAGACAGTAAGGAGAACTGCTAATAAGATCTTGGGAGTTAAAGGGTTTGTTTCTATTATACAATTCCTATGATGTTAGTTAGGAGAATTTGGTTTTGGATCAACCACTAATCCGCTAATTGATGTTTTTCTTTTCCCATTACTTATCTGCTTGATATCATGTTGATACTTTAAGGAGAAACTCTGTCTTGGTCAGTCATAGGAGTTTAAGTGTTAACATGGACTGTGATACCATTCCTCAACTCTCAAACTATTCAACAAAATACTTTCTACATTTTTCAGATGACAAATGTAAGACAATTCATGACACCCTGAAGAAGCACACTCAATTTAGCCAGAAGAAGTATTCAGTCACCTTCACCTGCAAAAAAATCTTCCCAACCCAGCCAAACACAAAATCACTATTATTATGCAATATACAATTCCTGCAAATTTGGCACGCTAGATGGTACATACTATTTCATGGACCAGCAGAGACAATACAAGAGCAGTGTTTTTCAAAACACTTCCTCCAAGTGCAAAAGTGCTTGGCTCATCAATAATTTGAGTTATCATGATTCTCACCTCCACCTTCCATTTCAACTGCAATTGCTTCAGGATGTTTCCTAATCATATCTCTGTTTGCCTCTGAGATACTCAGAACCACTCCATCACAGTGCACTTTGGCATTATATTCATCAGCATTTTGTAAAGGTGCCTTCCACCCATCAGCCACATGTTTGATCAAGTTACCAATATCTCTGCTGGGGGTAGTTTTGTGTGCAGCTGTTATAAGCTTTGCTGAAACAACCACATCTCCTAACTTGACCTTTTTGCTGTTCAAACCACTGCAGGCACCAACAGAAAAAATAGCCTTAGGTCTCAGTAGCAAAATCGCATCTTTTGAAACGGACAAAGAACCCCCAGGAGCATCAAGACCTTTGGAGCACCTCATCAATGCGATTTTCATTTTCTTTCCTTGATCATCACCCATGCACCCAAAGTACACATAGCCAGCACTAATGTGGTAACTCTTAAAGGGTTTCTTCAGGTAAGCAAAGCAGCTTAAGAACTCACAGTCTTCCACTGTTAATAAAAGAATATCAACAGGAAGTTCGACAGTTTCCCACGGATTACAGATTGTTGGAAGATCACTTAACTCTGGAAGTTTCACGCTGAGCTCCGGTGGGCTGCTATTGCCAGTCTGTGCTGATGTATTTTCTCCTGGCATTATTACTGTCTCTGAAAAAGAAGGTTGTAATTTTTTTTAAACATTTGTATGTGACAATAAATAGCTTATCCAAATGGAAATCAAAAGATAAGAAAGATGAAGGAAAAAAAAAGCAAATTATGGATACAGTTTATGTATCAAGGGAACAAAGATTCACAACTTCAATTACACATAGTTGTAACTTTAAAAAAAAAATCTGTACAAAATTCAATTTCATCTAATGATCTAGTACGACTTACTGTACATTATTGACTCTACAAGTTAGTTTAAAACTCTGGTTTTAAAAAAAATTACACACACCTCTCTCCCATGAATTTTGTTCAGAAATGTCAAAGGAATCCTCCATGTCCCCTCCTTTCCTGGCCTTTTTCACAATCTTGTCTTCATGCAATTTGTCTGTGATGCAGTCATCATCTTTCAACCACTCTTTCAGAAGCTCTCGGTAGTGTTCTTCAAGATCAGTATCCATACAATGGAGTGTAGGATCGTCTATGACTTCCTCATAGCAGGTCCTTCCAATGCGCAGAAAAGTGTCTTTGATGTTGTTCCAGTACAAATTAAAAGTTGGATCATCAACTGAAGCGTTAGCAGCATGACTGAAAACTCTGTCCCTGAAAAACTTGATGCGAGTGATGTCAGCTTCTGGAGAGGTGTCTGATCCCGGAGGAAGGTTATTCCAGCCAGAGGCAGGGAGAGTCAGACCGCAGATATTCTTCAGAAGAAATAGCAGTAGGGAGGTGTCAAAGTCCTTTGAGGAAACTGAAGATTTGGAAGCAGGATACAGTTTCTCCCACTGGGAAGTACTCAGGACTCTCTTCTTTCGCAGTGTTTTCAATTTGGCATGGTTTGTGGGATTAGTCAGAACTGCATGAAGGTTTTCTGATGGACATACCCGGTCAAAGATATCCCTTAGCACAAGTGATCCAACTTTAACAAGAAGGCAACAGAGCTGGGCATAATTAGAGGTCTCCTTGGTAGAAGTATGCAATGGGGTGGCAGAAGCCATGAAATCAAGTCCTCTGTAAAGAAATGCTTGTTATTAATACATGGAAGGCAACATTACAGAGCACACACAAAAATTATTACTTTATTCTAACTTTGCAACACCAGAATATTACAGCACTCCAAAATGAGTTAAATATCACGCAACAGATCAATAGAATAAGTTTGAGGCATCTTCCATTTTAACCCTTTAACCTCTAAGAGCTGTGATTGGCTTCTAATTTCTCCTTACAGTATCACCCTTGCATCAAATGTATGAGTCACAAGAATAAAGGAGATCATCAAAAATTTAAAAAGTTCCTGATTCTCACGTCACACTTTATCTATTTTCTCATATTCAATATACAAAATATTCCTTCAACTTGCAGATAGCAGATGCTAATCCAGGCGGGGCAATTAAACTCTTAAGGTTACTGTCAACAAAATAGGGAGCCTTCTAGAAAAATTGTCCTACTCATGCTACTATTAAAGAAACTGTAATAAACAGAGATCTTCAGTAGATCATGGCTAGTTTAATTAAAGATAAAGTCAAAAGGTACAGGGGAAACTTACATGTGCTCTTTTGCACAATATTTGATATCTGTTTACTTGATGTTAAACACATGATTAGATTAAAACAGAAACCTTAGAAAAATATATAGTAAAGCTTATAAAGTACAGATTGTGGAAATAAAACTTTTCACAGTTTTTGTTTGTTTTGGTAGGCACATGTAAGCATTTAAACGCAAAATTGATGGTGTTTGTTATACTGAATTACTAGCCTCCGTGTTTCTCCAGACCTTGAAACAAACTGGACAGTATAACTCAGCAGATAATGGGCTAACAAAGAGTGTCAGGCAATTTCGATATTCCTATTGGTTACTAAGAAAATCTATTGTGAGGTTGGATTTCCCTTGATGTCAAACTCCAGTAAATTACAAGAGAAATATTTCAAATTTCATTAAAGCCTTCTGCACTTCTGTGTGATAATATCTGAGGAACATTCAAGCCAATTTTCATGAAAACCCAACATATCTACATACCCTATTAATGTAGAGGTAACTTGTGTAATAACAAACCTCGAGTTTTTGGCCTCCAAAGAAATTCAGAGTTTTCTTGCCTCCTTTTCAAAAGTGTGTGTCAATGCAGTCATGCCACTGACCAATAAAACACAATATCAAACCCCCTAGCAAGCCTCCTGACAAAGAACTTCTTTGACATTTGCAGGAAAGGTCATTTCGTGAAATGGGAACATGTGTTAAACAAAATCCAAAATTCATCAAGCAAGCTGGTGAAAGTGAACAACTTAACTTCAATTTCATTATGCTCTCTCCTGCTTTTAGTTGACTCTTCTAGGCCATTTGATGAAGACTCTCATTATGCAACATTTTGCAAAATGTGCTAGAGATTCCCAGTGAATGTGCAGTGCAAGATGTGATGTAAACAATATATGCAAATTGAGATCCTGCACAATTAAAAGCCCACAGAAAATGTCAACACTCAGGTGGAGGCCTTTCCAATTATGACGCCTTTTGCTCTTCTGTGCAGGTTTCCTGAAACATTCTTTCTACTGTATCTTGCCTTCTTTTTAAGATTTTTACAGTAAATGAAACTTTATGTGGTTAAAACTAGTTTCTCTGACTTAAGAGAAAAAAATGAAATTTTGAAAATTTTGAGCAGATTTTGTTGACAACAAATATGAAATAATATATGGAGAAAAAAGCATCAAAAGATACACAAGAAAAGAAAATGGAAATGAAAGACATTCACTGTAAAAGAGAAAAGTCCTGAGTATCTAAGTGGACCAAAGATATTTTACAACTGCAAGTTCAATTTGTTTCAATTTTGCTATGTTTGAATTAAACCATTATCTCATCAGGCTTGAAGTAAGAATCTTCAGTCTCTAGAATATTGCTGCAGAAGAGCCTTTTTGTTTCTTTTTTGAAGGATTTCTTTGACAAAATTTTCTATTCATTTAGCATCTCATTCCAGATTTTGACACCTAGAGTACTTAATCCTAACAAGTTGTGATGCTGATGAGCATGTAGTATATAAGTATAATTGTTTAATGTTCTTACAAAACGTTTCATGATGTTAGAAGGTGCACTGTTGTTATGAAGATCGAGCATTAATTTGCATACAGCTTCATGATATAAGATGGTAATAGGTAGAATTTTTGCATTTATAAATAAGGGAATAGCATGTTCTTTTTTATCAGTAAGGTAAATTAAATGCAAAATTTGCTTTTGGAGAACAGCAATTTTGTTTACTATATAATTATATTTTTTAGACCCATTGCCCTAAGCAGGGAGTCCATAGGTTATATCAGGCACAATTAAGGATTTATACAGTAGATATTTATAAGGACAGATGATGGAACAATCTATCTCAGCTTAGCAATCATTTGTATGGTCTTACTTATTTCAGTGACAACACAGTCAACATGAATTTTCCAAGAAATATTTTCATCAATTAAAACACCTATTAAACAATTGATGTAGCTATTAAATGTTCTAAACTGACTTTTCTATTTGTTTCACTATCAAATATACTTCTTTGACAAATTCTCCTTGTCTGTTCCATAGGAAATGTAAAGAGAACAGTGTGGAGAATATGAATACCAATGTCCTAGGGTGTTAAAGGTTAAAAGTCAAATGGGACACTCAGGGGGAACACACACAATTCTATAAAACCCACATCCCTTTGCTACCTTCATGACTGAGATTTTCATCTGCATTTTAGCCATCAAATGGGATGCAGTGGGTACCACCATATTTAGGGGGAAATGGGGGCATACTTCCCCTGAAAATTGTGAAAAAATATGAATTTGCCATGGCATACTTTAGTCTTAAAGAAGGCATTTCCACTACTGGAAAAACTTTGAAGCAAGTTCAAAGTGAACAAGGAGTAAATTATATTTAAAAGGATAATAAATTTCATAATTTCTTAATGAAAGCAGCAGTAATAAGAAACATTGGTTTCAGCTTGAGAACATCATATTAAATTTTTTTGCGTGAGTCTCACACTGAATGTGAAAGACTTGAAAGTTTTGAATTGGGCTTTTAAGTGGGGCGGCTTATAAGCGGCAGTTTTCAGTATTTCTGGAGTAGAGGTACATGTATCAGTTATTTCTTAGGCCCAAAATGAAGAAATGTAATTAACAACAAGCCAGGAGTAAACTAGAAAATTGATTTTCAACAACTACTTTGAGAACACATTTCCAATATAGAAGCACAAAATTAATGAATCCAGCCACTACAGTCTTTTGATCGATTTACATCCCACAGGAACTAAAAAAATGTTCAATGTTTTGCTGACATTAATTGAAGTAAAATGAATTTTTCATGGCATCAAGCATCCACAGTCAGATGGCCCATCAGGCAAAGCTGATGCCCAACAAAAAGATGACTATTATTTTCAGGATTTCAATCGGAGCATATTTTTCCATCACAAGTTACAAGGGGAGAAAGAGTATCAGTTACATTTAACTTGAGAATTTTCCATATATTTAGAACAAAATACAGGAACACTTGTAAGATTTACAAGAAACAACTTAATAAGGCATATTATGAATATATCAACAACTTAATTGAAACACCTAGTTCAGATCAGCCTAAGAAATTTTGGAGATTTGTGAAATCTAAAAGACAAGATAAAATAGGGATAAATACATTAGAGGAAGATAATACTAATGCATCTGATAATTACGGTAAAGCTAATGTTCTTAATGATGATTTCCATTCTAGAAAAGCTCAACTCTTTACCTAGTTTAGATCCTAGTCTATCATGCTCAAATTTGAATCAAATAATAGTGACATCATTAGGTGTCCAGAAACTTCTTGAATCTCTTATTGTGAATAAAGCTAGTGGGCCACATGGTGTGCCAACATATATTCTGAGAGAGCTATCACATGAGTTGGCACACATCCTGGCTTCACTTTTTCAACAGTCATTAGATCAGGGTCAGTTGCCAAATGACTGGATTAAAGCTAATGTAGTTCCAATTTTGAAAAAGGGGAAAAGATCTTTAGCAAGTAATTATAGACCACTATCTCTTACTTCAGTGACATCTAAAATACTAGAACATATTACAGTATAAGTCATCATATTTGGAAGTAACTGGAAGATCATAATGTGCTTAGTAATTTTCAGCAGGGTTTCTGCAAGCTGAGGAATTGTGAAACCCAACTTATGATGGCAATGCACGACCTCATTAGTGCAATGAACTCCAAGAAACAGGTTGATACCCTTACATTAGATTTCTCTAAAGCTTTTGATAGAGCAACTCATCAGAGGCTGCTCCATAAGCTGAGTCATTATGGAATTCAGGGCAATTATGGATCCAAGTGTTTCTTACTAAGAGGACACAGAAGGTAGCTTTGGAGGGTGTTTTATTAAATCAGTGTTTTGTGACATCAGGAGTCCCTCAAGGCATGGTTTTAGAGTGATTACTGTTCCTGATTTACTTTTATTAATAACTTGCCCTCACATGTATGTATTTCATTAACAATGAGATTGTTTCCAGATGATTGTTTCCTATTAATCATAGTATTAATAGTCCAGTTTACTGCCAAAACATACAGACAGATTTAGATGCGTTAACTAAATGGGAGAAAGATTGGCAAATGTCATTCAGTGTTGATAAATGCCACACCATCTGCTTCTTCACTAAAAAATCTAATTTAGATACAACATATGTTCTTAATAATCATGTTCTAACTAAAGTCCATCACTACTGCTACTTAGGTGTGATACTTTCTGAAGACCTTAAATGGTCAGAGTATATTCTGCATAATTATAACATCAAGTGCCAAACAAACTGTTGGTATCATTAGGAGGAACTTTAGAAATGTCTCTGTAGACTGCAATTATCCTAGCTTTATAATAGTTTAGTTAGGCCTAAGATTGAATATGCAAATTCTGCCTGGTATCCATATTTAAAAAAAGACATGCATCATCTTGGTATGATCCAACAACTGATATGTTCAATAAATTGGAGTGGCCATCTCTCAAAGGAAGACGAATTCTCTCTCAATTATCAATGTTTCATCAGATTGTTTATCAAACTGTTGATATTGACAAAGATTCATATCTTACTCCTTTACCTCATACTTCAAGGAGTGGTAACTTCAAAACCTTCATAAGACCACATTCAAATTGCAATCAATAAGCATACAGCTTTTTTCTGTTGTCAGTCAACCCATGGAATAGACTTCCAGGCGACATTGTAAATATAGATGATAATAATTTTAAAATTTAAGTACGCTCTGTGTGACCATCTTATCGAAACTGGGAAGTGGTTTTAAAAAATTTCTCTTATCACATATATATATATTTTACTATTAGTATTTATTTATTATCTATTTACTACTTTATTGTACTTATATTGATGTGATGCGTTGATCAGTACGCTTCATCAATTGATAGAGTAGAAGTAGAAGTAAATTAACCAGATTCGGGCAAAATAATAGATACTCGGTCAAACAATATAAAATAATAAGTTGGTCTCGACACAAATAAGCTAATAGTTGTCGAATACGAAGATGTCTCAAACAAACATGCAGAAGGTGCTGACCGAAGCATTACGAGTTTAAACCATTCGTCCTTTAAAACATATTTCTCAGCTTGTAGTCAAGCGAATCCAGCCAGATTCGACAAAATGATAACAAATAAGTGAATCAACATCAAAAACTACCGAATACAGTGATATCAAGAGTAACTATGAGCTCCAATTCGTAAAATACGACCATCTCTTCCGCAAACAAACCGAAGGATCTAACAGAACCACTAATCCATGAGTTGAAGCCATTTGTCTTTTAAAACAAACATTTAATATCTACTAGCCAAACGAATCCAGCCAAATTCGAAAAAATAATGGCAACTAAGTGAATCATCATCAAAAACTACTGAATGAAGTGACATCAAGGGTAACTAAGAGCTCCAATTCGAAAAATACGAGCATCTCTTCAACAGGAAGTGCTGACCGAAGCACTAAGCTACGAGGGTTAAGACAAGTCCCTTCCTTGCCATAACATGAATCAAGTTAAAAAGTATGTATATGGTAAACAAATGACTTTACCTTGGCGACAATCGTCCGCTTACAAACGTCCATGAAGTCTTTCGAATTAGAGATCAACCACATACTACCCGCACCTGAGCCATGTTGAAAACTTCTGTAAGAATGATTTCCGGGCTTTTGCCTAATGTGAGAAGAATAACCGAGGAAGACTAGAAGCGAGTTTCCGGGAGATGCACATCTCTCTATGGCGGCAACAGTCAATTTTTCCTGGAAAAACTCGATCAAGGATCACTAGATCATTGGATTGAGGATCGAGGATCGAGGATCGAGGATCGAGGATCAAGAATCAAGGATTAGCTCAAAATGAATCAAATAAATTAAATAAATTAATAGGCATGATTGATTGCTTATCTACGTGACTCAGTCAAGATCTCCCGTATGCTCAAGCGAAAATAAAAGAAAATAAGTGAAATTGGCACAACTATAACAAATATAATAAATATAAATATACTTAATACAGAAAAAGCCATACCACTTTGTGGTACTTTCCTTTACCGACTATTAGGACAGCTATTGAAGACGGAAAGCTACAGAGCGCGTTCACTTGTGCATATGCTATGTTCACATAAAAATTTTCAAATTATCCCGAGTGTCGGTATGTGACTGCGTATTTAACTTCCGATGCAATTTCAAAACACGAAGCCGTTTTTGGCGACTGCCTGAGTGAAAAGCAAATTTTCAGCTGCTTTAAATTCGTTTCTCCAAATTTTTACTGACCTCATATCCTGAAAGGAAAAGCAGATGAAATGCATCTGCAGAATCACTTGCTTGAAAGAAGACGTTTTAGTCGTTTTTCCAAGGGGATTTGACATGAAACATGATTCGGAAAGTGATAAAATTTCATCGTCCCACTGAGTTGTTCTTGTGAGTCCCCTGAAGTATACACAGAATTTGTTGTTCACTTCGGCAAGTCAACAAAGATCTTGATCCAGAAACCCGAGAGGGGTGGATAGAAGTGAGGAGGACAGGCGCAGCTTAAACTTGTCTCCAATGTCTTCTAATAATGTCGTTCAGAATGCGGTTATGACACTTTCAAAGCAGCGTGTCCGTCTTCATTTTGATAAATACGATTGTCCTCTATATGGCGTGCAGTTTATCAATAGCACAAACTTGTCCTTGAAAATCGTGTCATCAGAAGCAGGCAGTAACAAGGACAGTTTTAATTCGGCAAATATCTTTTAGCTTCTAAATCTCTCGAACAAAGTATCCCATTTTTTTCGTTCTCCACTTGCGGATTCACAATCCTTTACAATGGCAGAGAGATACGTTCAGATTAAGAACCAGGAGTCATGTGAGACTAATCGAAATCGCTACAACACAATGTGAGATGATAATCGAAAGGAAATCTTACGGGAGGAAACGGAGAGCAATACACCGGAGCTGTAGACCCCCGATTTACTCGGATAGAAATGCCGAGTCCTCCCTCAAGATCTAATCACATTGCACGTTCTATAATAGATAACATTAGCGGAGGTGCACGTGAAGTGATCAGTAATCTTAGCGGATCGTTTGGCTCCCGAGATAATTTTTATGTCTACCCACATTTATTGGTACACTGCCGCCAGTGTTGTTAGGTTATGAAATTAAATCATAGGAGACAGGGCCAGCAATCACTTCAGTTCACGATCAAAAGCGATATTGCATTTGGCTTATTTATAATTCTCTATTCATAAGGTAGTGACGAGAGGTGGGTGGTCGGAGAGGGAAAGTGGGGGGGGGGGGGGGGGTTGGGGGACGAGAATAAAATGACAATGCTATTTCTTTTCATATAAGAAGTATGAATGGCACATCTAACAGAGGAACTCGGCAGGTGGGAGGGGAGGCATGAGAGTAGTGGGGAGGGGGCTGGGGGGACGGGAATCAAAAAGAGGATGTCTTTTTTTTTGTATATAAGAAGTATGAATGGCACCTCTAACAGAAGAACTTGTTAGGTGGGAGGGGAGGCATGAGAGTAGTGGGGAGGGGGTTGGGGAGAGGAGAATCAAACAGAGAATGCTTTTTCTTTTCATATAAGAAGTATGAATGGCACCTCTAATAGAAGAACTTGACAAGTGGGAGGGGAGGTACAATGAGCTATACCCCTGTTTGAATGATAGCACATTAGTATTTCCTAGTATCTAGACGCCAAACCTTAAACCATTTGACGACTTTAAAACTGAGGTGTAATTCAGATCATCCAACTGTAAACCTTATAACAATTCCCTGTTCTTCAGATTTTACGTCGATAGAATGAACTACTTGAGATCGAGGATTGTCGAGGCTGACATGATTTGCGCGCTCAATCGGACACGCATATCTGTAGACAGTCTATTGAGACATGCTGTGATACTTTATACGCTTCAAGCAGACAACTCTTTTTCTTTATTTACTCAATAATTTAACCTTTACACCCTAATATCAGTATGCATATTCTCTACGCTGTTCTCTATACATTTTTCAAGGTGCTGATAAGGAAAATTTGTTCAACAATCAAGAGTTTCTGTGGTTGATAATCATTTTCTTTATTCTCATGACCTTAATGTTAGATTCAGGGGTGATATTGTGCATGAGGAGAAATTAGATGCTAATCACTCCAAGGGGTAAAAGGCTTAAGGTTTTTGTTTTTACTTTTGCGCGCTATGAATGACGGGGTGCAATACGTCGGAGTTGCAAATTTCAGTTTTCATTTCTGATCAGTAACCAAGCAACTAAGAGTCACTTTAAGTACCTTTTGTCACAAATTAATTCTGCAATGTCTTGTAGTATTTTCACTAAACCTTTATCGTGTATAACTTCTAAAATGCTGTTGTGTAATTACAGTGAAGGAGGTTGTGCTCTAAGAAGCGAATATTTCAGAGACCTGACCTTCCGATAGGCAACAATTGGCGAATTAGGATATATTAGCGCCTAGTTATTGTTGCCTGAAATAAGTTGCCAGTGTTTCATAAAAATCTTTTTGAGATTCTGGTAAGCACGGTTGAAAGTCCTAAACAATGTCAAAATCTTTTTAAATGATTTCGGTTCGTTTGTCAAAGCCGTGTTACGTGATGAGAATTGTGCATCGGCTATGGCCTTTTCGACAAGGTCCTGAGGGTAGCTTCGTTCTATAAGGCAAGTTAAGGCAAGTCAAGTTCTTCAACCGAGTTTGTTCTCAGTAAGCGTAGTGCCTCTCATTTTACAAAAACCCTTCTTAATACTGACAAGGTGGTGTGAAGAGAATTGTGTATATTGGAATGTTTCTGTCGGCTCGCATTATGTTTAAAAATCAAGGATTTTGCTATCGGTAAATCTCGGTCCTGTAAAAACTTCAGTATCGAGGAAAACAATTTTTGCTGATGAAATTTCATGCGTGAATCCAAAACTGGCGTGGAATGAGTTGCCAAAATCATTGAAGTTGTTGATTTCGGTTTCGGGAATGGTGCACACACAAAAAATGTCATCAATGTATATTTTCCATATAAATGGCTTATGTGGGCTTGTAGCTAGTTAGTAGCTTCTTCTCAATTTGAGCCATGAATATGACTGCAAAAGCTATCGCCATTTTTGTTTCCAGAGCCATTCAAGCGTTTGTCGTTGAAATTCAAAGACTTTCCTTTGAGGATCAGTCTCGTAGAGTTTCCCAAAAATGTTGTCTGGAGCGGAGGTTTTTTAGAACAAAAGTGGCTATTGAGTGCTTAACTGACCAATATCCAGCTATCTTGACCTCACGTTTGGTCATTAACGCAGATATATACTTACGCTTTATTTCAATCATTGCAGTCTCTCGAGCGCCTTCGTTACCAACCATTGCTGGGAGTTCATTAAGCCCCGTAGAGAAAGTAACATCTAACTCCATAACATATATCATTGGCATCACTGTCGCTGTGTCGCTCCTCGTTCTAACTGCTGTGGCTTTCTATTGTTACTGGAGGAAAAAAATCGGCATGAAGGAAACAAGGCTTATGACCCTCAAGGTAATGTATTTTTTGAGGTCAAATCGTCAAGCTGAGCGAAGTCTCAAAAGGATTTGTTGTCAGTAAGCATTAAGGCTCTTACGCCAAACAGAACGGCGACAATAACGAGAAAGTTGCGAATCAAACGATTTAATGAAGAGGAAAATAGAACCCCACGTGAGTTTTTATAAAACACTTCGTAGATTTTGCTTAACAACAACGTGAAAATGACAAAAGACAAATTTTGCGTAGTTCACGAACGAGAATCCTGACAGCAAATATTTTGCATGTTTGCCTGTTACTCGTTGACACCTACACATATTACGCTTGAAGAGGAGATCAGACGCTATTTAAAACTGTTGGACGTGACGATGTTGACAGAATGCTGATTTGAGTTCTCCTTCCTCATTGACTGAGAGGAGATGCAAGTTTTCTCGACCAAACGCTTTGTGAAACCATGAAGAAACAATGCAATCCCTTAGATAAAATATATTAACGTTCACACGGCAACCAGTTGAACAATCGTAACTTCTTCGGGTACATTCATTAAGTCTGCAAACCTGAGTAGCGTCAAACTATGTCTGAATGCAATCCCTTGTTTTCACCTCTACGGAATATAACTCTGTATGAATTTTAATCCTGAGAAAATGCAGTGAAAACTTGCAACAACGCGTAGCTAGTGAAGTATGCTAAACGATGGACAGCTATTCAATTCTGGCTCGAAGTTTACCGATAAAAGCCGCCCACACACTCATTTACGTGCACCACGCGATCTCTGCTAAATAAATCACGTTTTCCAGAATAGGTTACAGTCAACAGCGTTGAAAAATAGACTGACGCCATATTAGAATCTCTTTCTTTTTTCCTCTGGCTGTTATCCTGAGAGGGACTGAGAGACAGAATCTTTAACAAATTCGCTGTTGTTTTTGTAATTGTTTTAGAAATGGAGGAAGCGAAATATGACTTTGTGCCGCCGACTTCATCGGAGACACCAGCTCATGCGCGATCCTCGTACGGACTTCGAGGAAGGCGGACGGCCTGCTCCACTAGACCAGATAGTCATCAACGAGATTCTGACTCTCAGGACAGTAGTGGCTCGTTACAGGGCGTCAGCGTAGGCAACGGAAAAAGTAAGTATGTCTTAAATGGGAAAGAGTTTGTTCTGCATTCAAAGTAATCCTTTGGGAGTTAGAAGAGGCGCTCTTAGCAGCGTGACACTTTCGTGACAATTCGTTCTTCGTGTGGTGTGACATTTTTGAACCGGACAATATTTAGTTGATTATTTTCCATAGTTCAAATCTTTTTTTATCAAAGGCCTGTTGCTATTTAGCATTTCCTGTAATCCTATTCGTGATCGAAGTAATTTTCATACTTTGCATTAGTTCTAACTGAACATTACAATGTTTGAGAAACGTAAGAATTTTTAAAGAACGTGTGGGCATCATCCACAATCCAGAACATCTGCAGACATATTTGAATAAAGCCGGAAGGAATAAGGAAGAACCGAGAGAGAAAATTAATACAAAACTAAGTTATAGTTTACGCTAGATTTAATGTGAAAAAACAATAATTCAACTCTATTCCGACAGAGTCATGTTAAATCGTATCATGACTACAACTCTAGAATAGAGTTGAAATATTGTTTTTTTTTCACGTAAAATGGACAGTTGGATCAAGAAATTTGTTCAACTCGCTGTATGCCTAATCGATGATCTCTTTTAGTGTCAGAGCGTCTTTCTATTTTAAATTCTTGGTTTCTTTTATAATGCATCTTTTCAATATTTTTTACCTTTTTCTTTTGTTTTGTTTTTGTTTTGTTATCTTTTATTTTGCTTTGTTTTTTTTCTCTTTTTTCCAAAAGAGATCAACATGAGACTTCTCCCTAAAATATTCCTACATCATCCTGCAAACAGGCGATGAGAATGCTGGTAGTTATCAGGTAGATTTTTTTACCCTCATCTAACATCAGATTCTCAAAAATAATTTAGAAGGAAATCTGCAACAGCTAGAGGGGAGAATTGACAATAAGATTTTGGGAGTTAAGGGGTGAAAACTTACCTTCACCACTAAACACTGCAATTCTATCAGGCGGGGCGAAGAGTTAAAACTGCTTCATTGAGCAACAGCAAAAATTGAATTATGCCCCGGCCACAACTTCACCGATTACACAAAAGTGACGGTCTCTTGGTGTTTTGTTTAATAAGAAGACACGAGAAACCAAGGTGGAGATTTAAAACTCCTTGACTTCGAACGTGTACCGCTGGCCTGCGGAGTGGTGCCAACCTTCGGATTTTCGAAGTGAAAGTCGTTTTTTTTATTTGAACTCCACGCTAGAGACTGGACCTTGTGTCATTTATTGATTTTTAACGGAAACGAACCTTAACCCTTCCAAGGCGAGGGCTGACCGTAGCATGTCTCACCCCTCTCCCCCTGAAGTCTGCAAATTACCTAAGCTAATCTCATAACTGTATGGGCACCTGCGACCTCTCCTCAGACCTCCCGTATCTACCAGCAAAATGGTACTTTTTGTAAGTCTCAGAATATGATAATAATATTTTTGATTTCTCTACCACAGGTAAAACGTTGGTTCGGGACCTTCCCGCTCATGTTTTCATCGAACTTGGAAAGTTTTTAAACCCCAAGTCAAGCAAAAACTGGGTGACACTTGCGGGATACCTCGAGTTTACTACAAATGAGATAAAAAACTTTGAACTTGAGGTCAACGAGGCTACTCAAACGTGCTTTATCAATGGGGACAAAAAGATAGTTCCACTGTGGATTTCCTTATCAATGTATTGAAGAAAATGAAGAGGGATGATTGCGTGCAAGTTCTTAAGCCGTGGGATAATTGATGAAGCAGAAGGAACTGTGCGTGAAAGCGAGGAGAAAAGACGTTTCTCTCAGGTAGTCGCCCGAAGATGGAGCTCTCAACTATCAAGATGGATTAAGCGGAAAACTTGAGTTGGACAATGTTAAATGGACGCAGAGTCTTGGATCGTGAATGAAAGGTTATTAAGTCGTTTGTTTTGTTCGTGTTGTAATTAAGGTAGGTGTTGCTGTTCCTTTTTTTCCATGAGCGGTTTTTGATGGTGTAAAAGATGGCTGTGCCATTGGGACTAATGATCTTAAAACCAGGGAACCAAAGGCTGTTGCCGAATCGATAGTCGACCTCGCGGTACGATTTACGCCGTACGACTTTGTCGCGTGCAACAAGCCCACGACAGGCCTACGAAACGAATTATTTCGTCTAAATCAAACCTGCAACTCGCTTACGACTGTCGCATACGTCTCAAAAATCTCGTAGGGTTTTAAAACATGTTCTGAAAAACATTTTTTAACCGCTGCGACAACCGTAGCCGAAATCGATGAATATGAATTATATTGTGAAAAATTTCTACTAAGTAGGGGGAGGAAAGTGAAGTTTTCTTGCATCATAATCACGGACGAAGTTGCTGCTGTTCGTTAGTTGTCGAATACAGAGCAAAATTAGCTGTCGAATACAAAGCGAAGATAACTCTTTCAGAAGAGGAGGCAGAAATTAATTTCGCTCAGGAGTGAAGAAGAATTCCTTTTCGAAAGCCGGCAAGTTTTTGTGAGAGGGAGAGGAATTGTACGCGATTTTGGCTTGTGCACGTGCAAATGGCCCCAAGGGAGTATGGAGTGCTGCAAGCTTGTTGCATGCGTCATGGTTGCACCGTGTAAATCGGCCCTTAGAAGTAGCAGTAGAGCACTGGTAACCGGCTTTTATTTCGACCCATTATAAAATTAAGGTCATGTTTTATTGGGATCAAGGCTTTCAGTTTGGCTGAGTTGTTTGAAGGTTTTCGCCTTTTTCTTGTCGGCATCAACCAAAAAGAAAGAAAATTAAGAGAAAAAAAGTGGGAAATAAAAAACACCTGTGGCAACCGCTGTCACATTTGGTGCCTTAACACTTTAAACCCTAAGAGTGACTAGCATCTAATTTCTCCCCACAATATCACCTACGGATCATGCATTAAGGTCATGAGAATATAGGAAATGATTACCAACTGGAGAAGCTGTTGATTGTTAAACAGTTTCTCCTTGTCGGCACTTGAAGAAATGTATAGAGAACAGTATGGAGAATATGCATAATGATGTAAGGGTGCAAAGGGTTAACCCTTTCACTCCCCAGATCTCATTAGTAATTCTCCTTTCTGTCTGCCATACAAATCTTACGATGTTAATTTGGAGAATTTGTTTTTGGATCAACTGATAATCCCCTGCTTGTTATTGTATTGATATTGTAAGGAGAAATTCCTTCTTGATCATTTATGGGGGTTGAAGGATTAATTCGGCTGGTTTATCGTCACATCAATTTCAGTCACCACAGCATCTTATTCTCAAAGTTGGATCAGAAGAGCGCGACATGACCATCACGGTCGCCATGTTGTCCTCCTTCAACTCGTCAACGCGGAGAAGTCTGGTAATGAGTGGAATTGCCTCGTTTCAAACAAAAATGGTTGATTAAGTGTTCTAACGCTTATATTTAGAAAAAATTTGGTTTCAGTTAAAGCGTTTGATTCCCATGGCACACGACCTTATTGTATGCAAGAGAAGGCCAAAGAGTGAAGTGGGGCGGGGTGGGGTGGGGGAAGACGTGAGGCAGAAATAAGAGAAAAAATGGCGCCTTACGAAGAGATGAGACAATTTTCATTCACATTGAGCAAGATACCTGCTCGTCTTTTTCACGGGCCTTAGACCTGCAGATTGCCGGATAAATGTCATGGCAGTGAGAAGACTAGAGCAATAATGATGTAGGATAGATATATATAGTATTCAAAGTTGTTACGGTTCAGAAATTTTTCTTGCTCAAACTTACGTTTCTCCTCAATGAGGCTGCTCATCAATTTATTTGTTTACCCATCGTAAACTTCTTCCTGGACTCTTTTCGTGTGTAAGATGAATGAAGCACAGCAGGTTTTAATATTGTCAGCACAGTTCTCTGATGTCACTGAGAGACTGATTCTACGACGTAATATTTCCTAATTTGTGTTTTATGGAATATTTCGACGTTCGACGACATTTGTTTCCATAGCATTGGATGTCGGGAAATTGAGCTAAGTTTTGTATATTGCAAATTCGTTTAATTGCGTTGAAGCTGTATAGGGGACGCTGACGTTCTGTCTGGGCGGTGATTTGATTTTGAAATCAAACCATAACAATTTCGTTCTTAGGCTCTCTATACTTGTTTGGTTGAGGTTCTGGGAACGAAAGTGTGACAGTGCCGGTGGGAATTGACAAATGCCTTTATAAGGAGAACCGTATGTTTGTTCAAGAAAAATGCAGTTGTATATAAAAAGAATTATAGTTTATGCTGTAGTTGGTAATGTTGATATACATACGCTGTATGCATGCGATTCGTCTTTGAAATATCATGTCAGTCACTTTAAAACACTACTCGTGTTCGTGTCTATGCGAAAGGCTCTAAAAAACACGGATCTAAGTAAAACATGCATGTGCGTCTCACTAACCGAGTTCGAGGTTTGTACTTGAGTTACGGATCAAGGTTTTTCTGTTCAGATTTATGGCCCAATGCAAGGAAGATCAAAGTGCGCGTGCCTTAAATCCGAGGAAAAAACGAGTTTCTGTAACTTACAGGAAGGACCTGGAAAACGAGGTTTTAGTACGATATTTATCATATCTCTGGGTTCAAACAGAAAGGAAAGATTTCAATTCACGCAGACATTTTAGTTTAGCGGGCCGTGTAGTGAAAAACGGCCTGCCTTCATTGACCAATCATAACGCACGTACGAACAAAGTTATATGATAAAATAATTTATGCCATGCTATGCAATTCGCGATCGCCTATCACAGAATTGAACAGTGTAGGTCAAAAGAGTTTGAGATATAAATGATAGTGAAGACAACGTAGAGATCAAGCAACCAGAACCAGTCATTAGTTATCGCCTGGGGGGGGGGGAGGGAGGGGGTAAATGATCACATGGTTTTCAGAGGGAACAGAGGGGGAATCAGTCGTCGCCGACAGAATATAAAGGGGGGAGGGGACTATAGAGAATGTGCTACTAGTTAACTGCTAATGAGAGAAAGGGGGGTATGATAAGAATCTTACAGAGCCTTAGGGGGGAGATCAGGTGAATTTTATGGCGAGAGAACAAAAATTCCCCCCTCCTCCACGCTCAGGCCATAAATAATGTCTGGTCAATAAGAATGTTCTATTGAAAGTGGTAAGAATTTAAATTAAAATGAAAATAGGGACTAATTAAGACAAAAAATGAAACCAGTTTTAAGGTAATGGAAAAGAGAGTCATAGTTATAGATGTAAAGTTCCAAAGGACGTTTATATTTGTACAGCGAATTCGGAGTGTAATATGTGGTTGTATAAAAAAAAGGACGTATGAATATTTTTGGTGGATCGATGAATCTTTTGTAAAAGAACTTTGTTTAATGTTTGATTCTTGACCGAGAGAGAGGTTTTTGAAGAGAGTACCTTTTTATTGATATGACAGTGATTTGAAATTTCAAGTAAATAAAAGTCAGACAAAATGACACCAAGTATTCTGATTGTTATGACAAGGAAACACAACTTTTTCACTCAACCCTCCCGCGCTCTGACTGCACAATGTCTGTCGCTCGTTTGCGTTTTCATCTCATGTTGGGTGTCTAGGTAAAAATATATCTTTAACTGTAACAATTCTATAGGGACGGCGGAGCTTTGGGACGTAGGGGGGAGGGGAGGAGGAGGAGGAGGAGGGGGGAGGGGGGCTACACAAAAGTCTGCTTTAGTAAAGGTACGTACCAAAAATAAAGGAGAAAGGAAAAGAAAACGAAGCCTGTCAATCAAAGCGATCGGTCAAATCGCCACAAGCCCGAACACGCCAGTGACTCAAAAGCAAATTTAATTTGATTTGGTTTTATCAGATGAACTATTTAATATAACTTGGCCACCGCAAAGAGTTTCTAAGCTAACATTTGGAATGTTAGCCCCCGAGTACTAACGCTCAAAATGCCTTCTTTAGAAACTTTTACAGTGGCCAATTTACATTTTCAATTCAGTTAACAAAACCAAATCATCTTGTTACATCCCCCACTGACGCAGCACCACAGATTCTTTGGAAACTTGCTCCCGCTCCTCGAGTCATTCGCGGGATGATAGCATATATACCCCTTTATGTAAACTTGACTTCCACTCAAGGGTGTATCAGGGGTTTGGCGCATGCGTGTGTGTGTGGAGGAGGTGAAGGGGGAGGGGTATGTAGCAAGAAGAATGTGCACCTCCCTTTGTAAACTTCACTTCCCTCAAGGTTACGTGATGGGTTTGATGACGGTGGGAGAGAGGTAGGGAAAATTTTGAACCCCTCTTTTTAAAATTGAATTCCCCTCCTGGATGCATGATGGGGAAGAGGGGGGAGGGGAACGTAAGGAGCGTGCGGAAAAATTGATAGTTTTAGGGTAGGACTCCTCCTCCTGCTCTTTTTGATTAATTCACGATCTTTTTTTATTATTCATGGATAGCTTTTCAGACATGCACAACTTAAGCTTAATGTTTCCTCTCTTCTTAATGTGCCTATGACAGTATTTATTTATTTACCTTATCATGTATTCAAACCAATTCTGATAGACGAAAAATTTCAAAAACATGAAACTCGGTTTTTTCGAGCCCTAAAGTGCTCCTAGTTTGTCCTAAAACTGCCCCGAAGGCTGGTAACGAGTTAGCCGGCGATAACATAGAAAACAGTGAAAACTCTCAGTTGACACTTACTAATCTCTTACATCTCTTGTAATTTTGTATCAGTCAGCTTTGGAATACTCTTGAAATGATGTCCAATAGCTATGTATACCTGCCTTTGGCAAGCTCTACCGAGAGTTTTGATACATCTTACTCAGGTAGTAAAGAAGAAATGGAAGTTGCGAGTACGGTTCAGCCCTTCAAAGAAGAACCGCGTGAATCAAACAAAGATTTCGACTAAGACTGAAAAAGGGACAAAGACGATTTCTTGCTTGCGGGTGTTAAGGTCAAAATTAGAACAAAAAGCTCCCGTCACTAAATTTTAAGTTCTATGGCAAGAATGGGAAGCCGTGTTCTTTTCTGTTGCCCTAAAAAAGTTATTCTTTCGTACTGGGTGCGGCAAACGTTCACCTTGCATGGTCAGTGTTCTTGAGTTTCGTTGCTGTAGAGTAATTCTCTTGGCAAACCAAAAGCTAACTTTTGACGACAGCATCGAAAGAATCAGCTGAATCACGAAGCACGCCTGATAATTCTCACCGAAAAGTCATCAATCAATTATACTGCAAGTTGCTCCTTTCCTCAGACATTGTAAAGGCGGAGACTATCGTCGTCGAGCCGTTTAAACGAAAAACGAGTGAGTTTATATTCATAATAAGACTTTTAATAGAGAAAGACCTCCTTAGTTTGAGTGCAGCATTGCCGCATGACCCATTTCACTCACTGGCAAATAACCGCGGACATCAGTGTTGTAAATGAATATTTCGTATGCATTGACTTTCACACAGCACTCGGATTCGCTACTATCAAATTCAATAGTATTTGTGTTTCTCAATTCGTCGCGTTGCAGTGCTATTATCACGATGACATTGCTATTTTTGCTACTTTTAGTTTCTTGAGGGCATAGGGGAATTGAAGGCTCGTGGGATGGATTTTTGGAAACCCAGGTTGCCAGAACACAAGGCCCCTTCGAGCTTGAGTTTATACCAGTATCCGCCAGAGGTTTCGCACTGTTCAGGCAACAGGATACCGCTCAGCTCAGGAAAAGGCTTTACTTTTAATACAAATGATGTATTTCTGTTTTTCAAATTCGATGGAAACTGCAACTGGTAGGATTATCAAACGATAAGAAAAGCGCAGATGTAATCATGTGGAAAGACAAAGAATATAAGTACCTCTCAAGCGCGTGAAATAAGCAACATTGAGAAACTCACCATTTTTCGCTTGCGTAATGTCAGCCGAAAAGAATGTGGTATAATCGTGTCCGATGTGGAATAGGCCCCTTAATCAGCTTTCTTTTCTGCTGAATTCACTGGCAATCTAAGTTCCCCTTATTTGACCAGTGGCATGTGTTCGTGACAGCCGTCTTCGAAGCCGAAACGGAGCATAAGGCCGACAACTTTAAAGAATAAAATCTCCTCTATGACTACGATGGAGACGCGTCCATTTTGGCCATACAGCTACATCCTTTGGAAAGTGGTGTATGGAAATACCCGGTGTAGATCTATTATTCTTTTATCTAACCTCATTTGGCGCTACGTCCACGAAATCTGTTCGTCGTCTCCTCTTCATTTCTTCTTTCTCCGACGAAGTTTCTGCACAGTTTTCTATGTCACAGCTACCTAATATGATCGTTTTGGCCGCGCGCTAAATGGGGACACTTTTTGGCCGCCAAATTGTACTTTTAATGCGCAAAAAAATGGTCAAGGAGAACTCACAAGGCGCTAAGGTCGATAATTTCAAATTTTGAATACAATTATTAACTAGAAAACGCAAAAGAAAAAAAAAATAGGCACTTTATATCTCTTCCATCCATTCTTTTTCTTTTCGTTTTATATTGTTTAAAGGCTGGTGAACCTGTGGTACAGAGCCAGGTTTTAATTCATTCTTCCCTCACCCTTTTTTCTTGCTTTTCCCACTCCTACTTCTCTCTCAGAAATAAACAACCGAGGAGGGGAGGGGGTGGGGAAAGTTTGAACACCTGGGTAACCTGTTGCCATGGTCAACATCTTTTCTCTCTTTTCTCTTTCCTTTCTCATTTTTAACTCGTGCAAAAGAATTTTTATGAAGACTCAGATATGCAAATGAGTCACTCACTCACTAAGATGTAAACACTGGTAATCAGTCGTCCCGAACTCGCTCGAGCACGAAAGCACATTGGAGTAGTAACCGCACGTGACGTTAGTAAGGCATTGTTACATATTAAGCATCGTTGCTTTAGATATAATCTTGCAAGTGAAAAAAATTTTATCGAGTTCAGGCACAAACCCACTACTGTGTATCGCTTCGCTTGTTTATGATCTGATGTCGAACATGAACCGTGATTAAATTCAATTATCTTATGAAAACTGTGCATTGGCGACTGAATCGGTCACAAGCGGACGAAAATAATCCTGTGCTTTTCTGACAAAAGAAAATTTGTGGAATTCACTACCGCATATGTTTATTTTCAATCAGACGAAAGTATTGCGATCGCCTAAAATAACTTCTGAGGTAATTTGTTCCGAGGCAGAAAACTTAAAGAGTTTTGTTATCAGATGCACGCGAGAGTCAACTTTTTAACTCCCATGAGTAACCAAGACAGAATTTCTCCTTACAATATCAACCAGATATGTGATGAGAATAAAGAGAAATATCAATTTAGGGATGATTAGTTGATTCAATACTAAATTCTCTGAACTAACATCATAAGAATTCTATGGTTGACAATAGGAGAATTACAAATTTGATCTGGAAGTTAGAGGATTAAGGCTGTAAACAAAGACTGTTGCGCTGCAGTTCAACCATTTCTTGAGCAGCTGAGGCGGAACGTGACATATGAATGGAAAATAGCAAAATTTTCCTTGTGCAAGCTAAAAAAGACTTGGATTGCAGCGTCTAAATTTGACAAAATTGCGAACAGAAATTAGATAAACGCAGGATACTATTTTGTGCTGTTTCTAAAGACTATTTATGCGTTTATTTCTCAGCGGAGTTAATGGTTGCTATGCTCGGCTTTTGAGATAACAGCAACCTTGCATTGCTGCAAGAAATATAATTACAGGTTCACAACCACGTTTCATCCCTAGATGAAGAACTCTATGCACGAGTTGGCCATAGGTTTTCTCTGATTTCAGTAAGCAAGACAAGTCACTCTTTCACCCAGTTTTTCTGTGTAAGCAGATTAAAACCCACCCCCTAAAACATCCAAATTGCATCGACCATGGGTCAGTTTACAAAAAATATCAAACGAAAAAAGGGAATTGAAGAAAGGAAGCAGCAGGCTAAGGAGCATCGTAATCAAACGGACTTTCTGGATGAACGCAAAAAAAGTATACGCATCAACAAAAAATAGAGGAGAAAAACTGAAATTCTACTGAAAATACCTTTATTTATATCAGTTACGTCTTAAGAAATACATAAATGGTTCAACTAAACATACCCTTACAAAATTAAAAAATGTCTTGTAACAACCTTTCTAAAAAAAGTTCACTTCGAAAAATAGATTGTTCTTCACAGCCTACAACAAAGACTCATGTAGTCATCATAAAGAGTTTTACCATACAACATGGCTACGACTCTGTTAATTAACTCTTTGCACCCTAAGAATTATCAACTTCAAATTTCTCACAGGACTTAAAAGTGTCAGCACATTATCACACTAAAGTAAGTTTATGAAAATCAAGTAACTGATCACCAAAGAATAATTACTCTAACCTTAAACCGATTATGGCAGTCCCTCTAGAAAATATATATATGAGCAGAATTTATTACTTAAGACAATCCGGATTACATCCGATTTTCAACTACAACAAAATCCGAGGGAGTCCAATGTTTCCAAATTATCCTCGCGCGGATAATCTGGCGGTTTACACGCACGCGCGTCACAGATGAAGCATAGTTTCTTTTAACAGCTTTATCCATTAAACGTGACAAGGTAAAAGTTGTGTAAATAAGATTGTAATAAAGTGTAACGGTCTCTTGACTAAACGTACACGCTTTTATAAAAGCTCTTACAAAAGTAAATAATCTTGGCAAACAGATGCTACGTAAGTGGTGTTTAGAGAAGGGAATTGCCGAGGAAATCGAAAATTACGAGCCGACCCAGCCTAACACTTTGCTCGAGCGATCACACGCCGAAATTAAAAACAAACATTGTTAAACCTCGGAAACGACAATTCCATTTCATCGAAAGTGATTAGGACACAGACTAAACAATTCCTTGAACTGTTTAGCCGGACTTTGAACTTTTTTGCACCTTAAAGATGTGAAGATATCCTTGCTTAATTTATCATTATTTTGATCGTACGCGGTTGTTTTGATTGAACGCAAGGTTTGAATAAATGATTTTTGCACTTCACGCATGCGCTTTGCTTATGTTTAATTATGATAAACAATCGCGTATTTTTTCCATGAATATTATAAATACGTAATCACATAATTTTTCTCGTGCAATTTGGAATAAACAAGCACTTGTTAATTTTTTTTATATTTCAAACACTCACTCAGAGCAGCAGCACCATCATCACCAATTTTATTATCACTCAAATCCAACGTTGTCAGCGATTTGTTATATTTCAAACACTCACCCAGAGCAGCAGCACCATCACCACCAATTTTATGATAACTCAAATCCAACGTTGTCAGCGATTTGTTATATTTCAAACACTCAACCAGAGCAGCAGCACCATCATCACCAATTTCATTATGACTCAAATCCAACTTTGTCAGCGATTTGTTATATTTCAAACACTCACCCAGAGCAGCAGCACCAACATCACCAATTTCATTATAACTCAAATCCAACTTTGTCAGCGATTTGTTATATTTCAAACACTCACCCAGAGCAGCAGCACCATCATCACCAATTTTATTATCACTCAAATCCAACTTTGTCAGCGATTTGTTATATTTCAAACACTCACCCAGAGCAGCAGCACCATCACCACCAACTTCATTACAACTCAAATCCAACTTTGTCAGCGATTTGTTATCTTTCAAACACTCACCCAGAGCAGCAGCACCATCACCACCAATTTCATTCTGACTCAAATCCAACGTTGTCAGCGATTTGTTATCTTTCAAACACTCACCCAGAGCAGCAGCACCATCATCACCAATTTCATTATAACTCAAATCCAACGTTGTCAGCGATTTGTTATATTTCAAACACTCACCCAGCGGAGCAGCACCAACATCACCAATTTCATTATAACTCAAATCCAACTTTGTCAGCGATTTGTTATATTTCAAACACTCACCCAGAGCAGCAGCACCATCATCACCAATTTTATTACAATTCAAATCCAACTTTGTCAGCGATTTGTTATATTTCAAACACTCACCCAGAGCAGCAGCACCATCACCACCAATTTCATTCCAACTCAAATCCAACTTTGTCAGCGATTTGTTATCTTTCAAACACTCACCCAGAGCAGTAGGACCATCATCACCAATTTTATTATCACTCAAATCCAACGTTGTCAGCGATTTGTTATCTTTCAAACACTCACCCAGAGCAGCAGCACCAACATCACCAATTTGATTATCATTCAAATCCAACGTTGTCAGCGATTTGTTATATTTCAAACACTCACCCAGAGCAGCAGCACCATCATCACGAATTTGATTATCACTCAAATTCAACGTTGTCAGCGATTTGTTATATTTCAAACACTCACCCAGAGCAGCAGCACCATCATCACGAATTTCATTATAACTCAAATTCAACGTTGTCAGCGATTTGTTATATTTCAAACACTCACCCAGAGCAGCAGCACCATCATCACGAATTTTATTTTTACAACTCAAATCCAACGTTGTCAGCGATTTGTTATATTTCAAACACTCACCCATTGCAGCAGCACCATCATTATAAATGAAATTATGACTCAAATCCAACGTTGTCAGCGATTTGTTATATTTCAAACACTCAACCAGAGCAGCAGCACCATCACCATCATTAGAAATGAAATTATGACTCAAATCCAACGTTGTCAGCGATTTGTTATATTTCAAACACTCACCCAGAGCAGCAGCACCATCACCATCAATTATAGAATGTTTCAAATCCAACGTTGCCAGCGATTTGTTATATTTCAAACACTCAACCAGAGCAGCAGCACCATCATCACCAATTTTATTATCACTCAAATCCAACGTTGTCAGCGATTTGTTATATTTCAAACACTCACCCAGAGCAGCAGCACCATCATGACCAATTTTAATATTACGACTCAAATCCAACGTTGTCAGCGATTTGTTATATTTCAAACACTCACTCAGAGCAGCAGCACCATCATCACCAATTTCATTATCACTCAAATCCAACGTTGTCAGCGATGTATTATATTTCAAACACTCACCCAGAGCAGCAGCACCATCATCACGAATTTCATTATGACTCAAATTCAACGTTGTCAGCGATTTGTTATATTTCAAACACTCACCCAGAGCAGCAGCACCATCAGCACGAATTTCATTATGACTCAAATTCAACGTTGTCAGCGATTTGTTATATTTCAAACACTCTGCCAGAGTGGCAACCCCACCTGGCGAAGGTTTATTCAATGTTAAGTTTGTCACAGTTGTATTTGTTTTCAGAAAGTTGCTTAAAGAGACAGCTAGAGTTTCATCTACCCCTAAAACTTTAACAGTTTTAGTTTGAAGAGAAGCGCCAAAAGCGGAAGCCAATTTTTCATCAACATTTTTGTTCTCCTTTTTGCATTCACTAACACACTTAAATATGACAGTTACGTCGTCCTCTTCTTCCTGGTTTAACTGTGTTGATATGCTTTTCAGAAGGTTCACCACTGTTTCCTCGCATCGTGCTGCTAGCATACCAAATGCAAACAGAAGCACTTCTTTCAGCTCATGGCGATATTTTCTGTCAGCAGCAATACTGTTCGCGCTGATTTCTTTGTTGATAAGCTGACAACTGAGATAGAATGCTGCAAAGAATTCTTGGAAAGTCTTGTGAAGAAAGCTATAACGTCTAGTTGGTCTTAGTTTACTGCCTCCAGGCTGAACTGACAGAAATCCAAATCCAGGTAAATCGCTTCCTTTATGTTTTCCAAGCTCCTTCTCGTCAAAATCCAAATTGTCTTCAAGTAAACCTTTCAAAGCTATCGAACCAAGGTGTTTCAACTGGCTTTCGTAAAGGTCAACAAGGTCTTCACCGTTCTCTGGTAGTTGCTGCTTTGTTCTGTACCTTCTTAGTACACACTCCACTATTTCCATGTACAGCTTCGTTCTGCTTTCAGGAAATACACCGTTCAAATCTTCATACACCAGGCAAAGAAGCGCAGTGTTGAGAGGATTCGTCAATATTTCATATAACTTGCGATCAATATACAGGTGTGCGGTAAGCTGCTTGGCCAAGTTTGGTTCGGCTTTGAAGTACTTTCTGATGAAGGATTGTACATCTTCTTCAGTAAATCCCTCAACTTCTAACAGCGTGTCGCAGTATTTTCGAACTTTGACTCCAGCTTCGTGTCGTGCCGTAGCAACCACGCGACAGTTTGGCAGTACTCGGCCTTGAATAATTTCTGAAAACATTGGTAGCTTCTTCTCAGAAACTTCATCCAATCCATCTAGTACTAGAAGAACATTAGATTGATTGTGGCGAATGAAGTCGAAGAATCTCTCTCGTTGGTCTTCACCAACTTCTCGAGGCAGAATTTGATCTTCAATGGCCTCCCAAAGGCCAGACTGAACATCACGACATTTGATCAAAAGAACTATTACGAAGTTTGTGAAGCAATTTCCGGTTGTGTGTTTTCCTGTGGCCCAGTCGACAACAACTTTTTTACAGTACGTTGTCTTTCCCATACCAGGCTTCCCTTCAATTAATACTACTCTTTGTTCTTCACATTCTTCGAACTTGTTGAAGATTTCAGACATCGTGACAACTCGGTCTGTTGCGGTTCCTCTCGTTTTCTTTCTGTAGATGACTTTAAGCCTGGTGTAGATGTCGTCAAAGGAGAAGTGAAAATCTTCACACCAGGGAAACGGTGCCAGCCAACCTTCCCGCTTTTTGTAGAGTTGACGAATATTATCAATAATTCCAGTTGGGTCAAATCCATCTGAAAAAGAATTAGCTGTTAGTTTTATAAGGCATTCTTACCGACACGCCATATGACGCCATGACTCTCGTAAAAATAAGCAATTATGGGATGATACTGAGCATGATATCGTGAAATATCACCACCTTGGTCTGAGTTATCTACCGAAACCGAAGGCTGAAGCAGATATCATAGACACGAAGTTTGATAATTCATAATAGCATGAAAACAACGGAATTAAACAGATGTTTTATTATAAATTTTGAAAACAACTGCAAAATAAGACATTTCTCTCTGAGTGTGCAAAAGTTTGAGAACACTACACGGACGAGGGGCTTGGAAACTAGGCAGACTTTAAACTCGACATGATCAATGTCCGCTGCATATAGTGGATTATCATGTCAATTTCATACGCTACTGTGTATCAATTAAGTGGCGATCTCTGTAAGAGCGGTCCAAGGCGTTTCACATCAGAAAAAAGTTTTGCCTCAAACTCTGCCCATTAAACTATCTTTGGTAGTAAGTAAATAAAACCACGTTGGTTTCTAGAAATATGTTAAAATTTTTTTGAGAGCTCTTAATAGTCAAAGCTGTAAAAAGCCTTTTTTTGACCTCTTGCGATATCAAAAATTTCAAAAAGGCGACAAGCTCGCTCCTCGTAAAACACCGCATGCAGCAAGAAATCGTTTGTGTTCCTAAATTTTGTGATATATAAGAGATTCAGAAAGCATTCCAATTTTGATAAGTATTCATTCAGAGGTTAGCCATAATTTATTCAAAAACACCCGTTAGCCATTTTTTTTAAATTGGTCAAAAGTACTCTTTCTTCCTTGGATGATATTTCTCAAGTCCAGGCCAGACCATAGAAAACTGCGGTGGATTTCTTCCAATAAGATGTTCGAAATTATAGAAATGTAAAAACATCTTTCACTTATTAATTATCTTTGCCTTAGTGACTTCAAAGTTATAGTGATTTTGCTTACGTGACAGCAGAATTATACATAAATCTTAGATTTTAACCATTTTAGAAAGAAGAGACAGTAGGGTAGAGCATTAAGAACACACAAATTGATTTTCTAAACATTTTAAACCGCTAAATTCTGATAAATGATTCTGTATCGTGACGAAAAAGGTGAACAAAACGTATCAAATATCATATTGATTAGCGTTCGGTCAACGTGTTAATGAGGAGCTAATTTTGAAAAAATTGGTTTCTGTTCTTTCACATTTGAGTTTAGAGAGTTTAAGCTATTCAAACCTGTATGAACAAAAAAATCGCGTCATCGCTTCCTTCTTTAGACTGGAAAAGTACACATACATTTACATACATTCATTGAACACATCCCAATCTGGAGCTTTTCAGTGACGAAATTGGATTACAAAATTAAAATGCATACAATGCACTACGAATTATATATCTTTAAATAAGATATGTTTAATTTAAAAATTCATTCAAAAGGTGATTTTTTTCAGCTGTCTTAAAGGAAGCGGGACTCTTACATAATTTAAGGCTTGGATCTAACTTGTTCCAGATATATACACTTTTATAATAAAACGTTTTCTGTCCTGTTGCAGTTTTAAAAAGAGGAATGTTTAGTCGTTGAAAGTTTTTGGTAATACGTCCAGATACGCTGCCTCTTGTTATATACATAGATTTTAAGTATTCTGGGGCTTGATCCGTCATACATTTAAATGTTAAAGTAGCATCTCGGCAATACAGATGTGTGTTTACGGGGAGCCAACGTAAGTTTCTTAATACAGGAGAGATATGGTCATACTTCTTTACGTTAGAAATAGTTCGCGCGGCAAAGTTTTGAACGTATAGCAATTTACGAATATTACAGGCTGAGGTGGATGACCATACTGATGAACAGTAATATCGTTTACTGAAAACATACGCGTTTATCATGGTTTCAAGCAGTTGTTTATCGAAAACGTAATACGGCTTATCTTAGATAACTTCGACATACAAGACGATACTACAGTAGAAATATGATTATCAAAAGATAGCGTGGGATCAGAAAATACTCCAAGGTCTTTGGAAAGTCCAGTAATTTGGAAGACATTCTTCGGCTGCCAAAAACTATTAGTTTCGTCTTATCTGGATTAAGCATCGAACAATTGTTGAAACACTAATTGCGAATCCGTTGTAAGTCGGAATTAACACTTTGAGTGATCCAAGCAGAGTCGTTCACGGTAAAAGACAATAGGAGCTTAGTCATCCACGTAGCAAGCAGTTGAAAAAAATTTTGACAAACATTTGGTAGATCGTTTACATAAATACTAATTATCAACCGTCATATGATAATTTCTGATTTTAAAATTGATAAGGAAGTTATTGAGGGCGAAAGGGATCCATGTGAGAGATCTTTACATAGTCTCTACGAAAAAGCCTAAAAATTTATCAGCCCGCTTCCTCTCCCTGCGTCATATTAACTATATGCAAGATGTTGGTCAGCCTGGCAGATGAGATAATTCTCTAACTTGCCTCTTTGGCTCAGTTGGTAAAATGAAAGTATATCCATTCGCGAAATCGAAAAGTTTGAGGCTTGGATCCTCTACAATGCCAGTGACTGTTATTTGTTAGCATTCTGTCATAAATACAGCCATGATAACCACAGGTAAGCGATAATTTTAAAAGTTACAGGAAGAAACCTGTGAAAAGGTTCAGGCTTCGATGAAATTCGAACCCGTGCTTCCGACTGAAATGGAAAAAACTGCAACTTCCCATAGTTACATTTCTAATCATTTTCCAGATGCAACACTACTTTGTTCGTACATTTTCCAGAAACAAGAGCTCTGGGAAATTCCTCGAGGAAACTTAACGGATCTAATTCGAAATAACCTAAGGGGCGGTACGCTAAGCTTATTTTCTTTGTAGAAACAATGCATGTCTTAAAGAAGACAACGGTAAACACAAGGTCCACAAATAGTCCTGGCCAAATGTTAGAGCAACATATAACAGGAACAATTTGAAACACGTAAAAGAAGAAACTCAAAAATTGCCTTAAAAGCGGCACTGGTAAAGCTGATTTTATCTCCATGATCAAAGGCCTAGGCCTATGTAAGGCTAACTCAGACAAACCCTTCTTTACACAGGTAATGGTTTTGAACTTTTAAGGACCGGAAACTGTGATAATTAGATAATCCAGAGAATATACATCGCTTTCAACTGATGGTCTCCCTGCTCCGTCTACATGCTTCCGCACAATGCAAAATGACCTTTAAAATGCGAAGGTTTTGGAACGGCATTTTTGGCTTTTCCGAAGACAACCCTCTTGCCAAAATTGACTATAACAGGGTAGAAGCTAGGCTTCACGTTTCTCTAAAACAACGTTTAAGGTTATTGTAAGCAAATCCACGCTTATGAATATCGTCTAACGGAACTGCCGTGAAGGAGGGTAAAGAAGAGCATAAAAATAATCCTCAGGTATACACTACCCAAGAGGGTATAGAAGGGATTAAAAGTAACCCTTAGGTATACACTACCCAAGAGGGTATAGTAGTGATTTAAAGTAACCCTTAGATATACACTACCCAAGAGGGTATAGTAGAAATTAAAAGTAACCCTCAGGTATACACTACCCAAGAGGGTATAGGAGACATTTAAAGTAACCCTTAGGTATACACTACCCAGGAGGATATAGAAGAGGTTGAAAATAACCCTCAGGTATACACTACCCAAGAGGGTATAGAAGAGATTGAAAATAACCCTCAGGTATACACTATACAAGAGGGTATATTTGAGATTAAAGGTAACCCTCAGGTATACACTACCCAGGAGGGTAGAGTAGAGATTAAAAATAACCCTCAGGTATGTACTACCCGAGAGGGTATAGGAGAGATTAAAAATTAACCCTCAGGTAGGAAACGAAAAAATTGAATTCACACTAGTTAATATCAGGGGACCGTTCTTTGCCTGGACTCTTTCTTTTGACTGAAAGTTGAGGTATCCACCGTTAACTTATATAATCATTATCCTTTACTGGTTCCCGAATGTCTTTGTCAAGCTCAGCTATTCTTGACCGACATCTCTGCAATTCCCCATGATTATTCGACCAGAGGCATTTCCCGCCTAAAGTGTACGGTCGAGAGCGATTTGATTTAACAGGGTTATTGTCGAAAACGTGAAAAGGCTGTACCACGCTTCCTAATTAAGTCACGGATTATTCACTTGATTTAACGATTCTATTTCAACGCTTTGGTTAACTCCCACTCACAACTCTTGACTTATTCGAGAAAAAACGCACTGAACGTCCGCTGTAAGCAAGTGGAACAATGTCATATAAGGGGCGATAAAATACGTGCCGCATACATCTTGTTTGTTAAACGAAATCACTTATGAATGTCAATCAAATTAAGAATAATTGACGTATCGCGCAGTTTCCAACATTACATTTTGAGACCTCACGAATGCATCTGCAGGAAATTCTCGCTGTCTAATTAATCCAGCACAGAGACCAAATGAGCATACAACATGTTTGGTGACGTGGTATTTAACGAACAGCCTTTATTGGCGCAGTTGAGAACTGCTGGTGGGACAGAACGTATTGCAGTCATCGGGGAATCGACGAAAGACTTCGTTCTTTGCAAAAGCAATCGGCTTGATTCCACATTAACTTTTCGTTAGCACATCTGGTTGAGACTGTATCCCGTAACTCTAGAAAACTCAGCCGATCGATCGAAGACTTTGGCCTCCATGAAGAGATTGCGCCAAGTGATTCCGTTCCAAGATTTATTGTGGTTTCGTAATTGAAATTCGCGCTTTTAAAATTAGATGAGGTATTAGTTATCAGGTGAACCTTTAAAGGCCTGTTAACATGGAGGTGGGTGACCCCGGGTAGTTGAGGTAACCCGCCTAGCCGTGGTCGAAAAATAAAACGCGTTTACATGCAATCTTGCAACCTCGGGGTGCTGGGGTGAGGTGTCTTGAGGTTGTTGTTGCGCTTGCAGTTAGGGAGTTTCAGCATAGGCGTCCCAAGCTCACATCTCGAGAAAGACGAAAGATTAATTCTCGGACACATGTGTACTTATTCATGAAAGCGTCACGCGTTGTGTTACGCGGTGTTAGGTTACGCGAGGAATCGTAGACTAAATACGCTATAAGGAATAGTTTGGGAAACGAAATGTGGTCGATTTACAACGCTAAATATTCCAAAATGTAAAAATTTTACACTCCTTGTGTGTCCGTTGCGGTTTCTGGTAATTTCTACCATGAGACGGTTAAGAAATGTACAAAGTTTTAAAACATACGTGTTGAGCTTTATGCCATGAACGCGACCCCGGCTAGGTGGGTTACCCCACCTTGGGACGTTTACATGGCAAATTGTCACCCCGGCATACAAGGTTACTCTATCTGGCAGACCGGGTAACCCGCCTTGGTGGGCTACCCCACCTATCATGTAAACGTGATCAAGATAAAATGAGAGATTATATGGAAAGGCTGGTAACCTCACCTAGGCGGGTCACCTCACCTACTTGGGGTCCCCCACCTCCATGTAAACTGGCCCTAAGTTAAAATCAACAGGTTTTAATAACCGCATTGACACCTACCGACTGCAAGCGTTAAAGTAATTCTCTACACCGATGACAGAAATGATCGCGCCCCTGTAGAATGCGTGCTGCGAATTCTTTTCGGGGCTAAAGCTCCTCATGAGATACCGTGCTGCTTACAACTGAACTACGAAGCCACACGTTGGATGTGAGGCAAATTATGATGGGTTTATTTTTCCCATGGAGGCATCTGATTCAATTTGTGATGAAATAACAATTGCTGTAACTGATTCCTACCCCAATATTTCAAACTAATTTAGTGTAAATATACGTTCGCTCGCAAATGCTGCAATCTGATTGGCTAGGCTACTCACTATTTATTCCGTGACAGATAGAAAGAAATGTAAACAGCACAGGGGATGGCCCATTTGTATTAATATTCAATAAAAGCACGAGCCTGCCTTTTTTCCAAGTCTTGCATGACTTTTAGATTAAATTAAACTTTTGGATTTTTCGCTCTCAGTTTCATGTGTGATAGCTGATTCAAGCCTCGCCCTCAAAAACTAACTGGAGCCAGTATTCCAATTGTCAGTTAGTTAGCGCAGTACGCACCTTGCTGCTCAGTTGCTCTTTGTTGTGCCACCAAATCGTCCAACCTGTGACTCACGTTTCGAACATCAATTTTGATTTGATCAAGGTAATCCCCTGAGGATGAAGATTTCAATATTATTAGCGGAGAAGAAGCGTTAACTGATGGCCACTCCATTTAAAATACATCGTGTATGAAAAACAATAAACTTTTCAAAAATAACTTAACGTCATTGCTAAACATTAACATTAATTCCCATCTCTGTTGTGCAACATATCAAATGGCTTTGGCAGAGGTTTCAGTAACTATTTCCACATGTGGATGACGATGGTTTAATAGGCGGCTATGCCCGGAAGAGGACTGTAGAGCAAAACCTAAACATGATAGCCCCGCCAGTTGCACAAACGGCGATGAGAGGTCTTATTGCAAATCCTTCTAAAGAGCATCTTTTCGCACCTTCAAGACACAGGTCTACTTTCAGTGAAAATTAAGCATTATTCATCGCTTATCTTCAGAATTTTCATTCAAATTTTTGTTCTTTATAATCTGTTTCGGAAACAAACAGCACCTTTTTATTGTATTGTTCGTGATTTCCGTGCGATCACATGCCAAGTTTTGCTAGTACATTTGGCTAGTTTATTATGTGCAGTTTGAGCCTCGTTGGTTTACAGACTTTGGGGCCGCTCCTTTAAACGAGTTCTAACCCAAACCGCAGTTTTTACACAAACAATGAGACACTTTAGTCTCCCTTATCGTTCTAAACAACATATGGCAGTTTGCGGCCTTTCCCTTGATCTAGGCGGTTCAGAAAGCCGCAAAACACCAGAAGAAAAATTTATCCTCCAAATCGGCACTCTTAATCCCTACGGTAACAACGAGCGCTTTTCTTCTTTCCACGAGGTTATATAGGTTTAATCTGTTTTAATGTAGTTCACTCGAAAAATGCAACGTTCTTCTTCTTATGAACACTCACGTAGAAATAACTCTCCCAAAGCTTAGCATTTCCATAGATGAATCGCCCTTAAATTCATAGCTGCCATAGGGACTGACCTTGAAGTTGCGTTTCCTCTTGTCGGGCCATCATGAAACTCTCCAACTTGTCATGTATGTTTCCAACTTCACTTCTCATCTGATCAATGTCATTTCTTACTTTTTCTAAAGTTAAAAACACATATTCGTCTGAAACAAGTCCAGGTTTTTGTTTCTTCTACTTTAATAGAAATAGCCGAAATTCGTTTATGAAACAACCAACATTGGAAAACCAAAAGACCTTCGTTGATTTGTTCTTAATCTATCTGGGAGTATTAGTATCGTTATTTATTACTAATTTCTTTTTTTGGGGGGGGGGGTCGGGGGTCGGGGGGGTCGTTTGCTACATTTTTATCTACCATTAAAATGATCGCAGTGCATGCAGCAATATGCACCTTACTACGCTATGACTGTTGACGGGATAGAAAGTTTTGAAACATCTCTCATACTGCACTCGATTTTAAAAGGTTACTGTTAATTGATAAGTGACCGAAGAAATAGCATCTAGAACTCACCCTGATCTTGTGCTTCATGTTGCCGAACCATTAAAGTGTCCAGTTTATCACGTAGGTTTCCAACTTCAGTTCTCATCCACTCAAAGTCATTCGTCAGTTTACCTGAGGGTAAAAGCGTATTTCAGAGTTTTATGGGTTAGGGCTTTCCCTTAGAAATTGAGTCTAAATCCTCATTGAAACGATGAAATTTCCTCTCAGATACAAATAACACTCAAACAAGCGTTAAAAACTAACAAAGATTTGTGCTAAAGATTGATAAACCTCATGCCAAAAGATAATCTATTTTCGATCACAGATTAAGCGAGAGGGATGGAGTTTCATAAAAAACTTACCTCGATCCTTAGTTTCCTGTTGTCGAGCCATCACCGTATCCAATTTTTCCAAAATATTTCTAACCTCACATCTCACCTGATTAAGGTCTTTTTTTATGTTTAATGTGCATCCTGGAGTTTTGTCTCTCCATCTCTTTTATTTTGTTTTTTTTTCTTTTTCACACGCTCGGGACAAAACGAAAAACATCTTTCTCTGTATCTTTTACCAAGCTTAAAATTTACCATCTTTCTTATTCTTTATAAAAACATGTCGCTATCGACGTTGCTGATCCTAGCAGCATGCAGGACGCGTGTCATATATGAACTGCGTAATGGGCTTAGCTCACTATAGAGTCTCTGTGGCTCAGTGGTAGAGCATTGGTACGCGGAATCCAAAGGTCTGAGGTTCGATTTTTCATGTTCCATGCTCGTAACAAGAGGAAAAATATATTTTTCTTTATCTTGAGCTGTTTTTGAGAATCTTTGATTTAATCAAGCGGTATATCCCAAATCGGATTTTTTTTCTTAATCTTCAGCACCTGTCTGTTTACCATTGTATCGTGATTGGTTTTATTTTTGCTTCTGATTAGATGAAGATTTGCTCGAATATTCTTGACCAGTATGAATTATGGCGACTGTAGATGACCAGTGGGTAACATTAAAAAGTTGTAACTGATGCATAACTACAGAAATCAAAGCTTAAATGTCCGGGCTGAATTTGCCATTCCTCCTGGCACCTTTTGCTTGATTAAGGTTGCATTCTTCAGAATTATATTTACCTTCAATATCTTGGATCTTTTCTTTAATATTGTCTTCATCTTCCTTCCACTGCTTCAGCAGCTGCCTGTAGTGTTCTTCAGTGTCAGGGTCCATGCACCCATTCTTAAGCTTACTGATAGCGGCTCCATAACCTGCTCCTACCAGTCCTACTATGGCATTGCTAATCTCCTGCCAGTAGTTGTTGAATGCAAAATCGTCCACAGAGGCTTGGCTAGCATGGCCATACACAGTATTACGGTAGTATTTCAGCCTGGCGATGTTAGCCTGCTTACTCACGTCTGCAGGAGGGGGAAGACTGTCCCATCCGGTGCTGGGAGGGGCCAATGTACAGATGTTCCTCAGTAACACCATCAGTAGTGTGATATCAAACTCTGCTGATGAAACAGATGATGGACTAGTTGGATACAGCTTCCCCCATTGCGTAGCATTCAAGACCCTCTTGTACTTTAGAGACTTTAGTGTTGCATGCACTGGGTGACGCCCCAAAACTGTGTGAAGTCCTGCAGGAGGGTGAATGGCATCAAAAGTGTTTCTCAAGGCTTTGGATCCAACATCCACCAGAAGGCGACAGAGTCGAGCATAGTTGGTTGTCTCCTTGGTAGAAGGAAACGCTGGTGTAGCAGCTGATGCCATGTGCCCTTGTGAAGATCAATTTATCCCTACAATGTGAGATTTTTCGTGGTGAAACTTTTTAGGCAACGGGGGGGGAGCAACTAAAGTGATGAGGTTTTTGCCTGAATCACGGAGCAACCTCTCGTGAATTATAAAAAGAATCAGTGAAAAAAATTAATTTATCATGCTACAAGGAACTCTGGTAGTCTATTTTTTTGGGCACCTTAGAACTAAACTTCTACGCAGCACTCTTAAATAAATTTTTTTTCACTGATTTTTTTCCATTTGCACAAATTGCAGAACCAAAAGGCAGAGAATTTTAGTGGTATAAAAGTACAAAGGACAATGGTTGTAGCCTAACTGGAGGGACTTTGTGTTTGAATGCAGGGCAGGCTATCAACCATTGATCTGGTGTGCTTGGAATAGTTAATCATTTAAATCATTCATTAAATTGTTTGCTGTTTTCGAAATGCTTTGGATGCTATCACTGACTACAATTAAGCTCCACTTCTGATCCTCCATCACCCGAGAAGAGAGAACCAGTGAACTACATTCTACTTTATCATAAAATGTGAAACAATTACTGTTTATGTCAAATTACCTGAAAAGTTTGTGAAGACTTCAACTAATTTTCAATATTTATAAAAATCTCATGATAAGTGCATGTGTTTGTGGTCTTGAATCAATCCAGCTTGTTTACTACACATAAGAGTTATGTAGGATTAATACTAATTATCAAGTTCATTACTTTGATTTGTTTTTGGGTAAATCATAATAATTCCTTACTCTACAAAAATTTCCTTTACAGAAAGAACTGGCCACCAAGACTAAAAAACATCTAGGAGGGAAGCTGAATGGTGCTTCAATTTCTTTCTAAAATCAACAAATTAAAAGCAATGAATAAGGGGCAAGTTTCTGAAGAAATTTTAGTGCTACTTTAGTGGGGGGGGGGGGGGGGGCTTTATCAACTAAAATGTATAACATATATATAGTAAGTTATTTTCCCTTAGTACAGTGTCGATATGTAAAAGAAGAGCGCGATATATCTGGACCCCTAAAGAAATTAACATTGTCCAATTTATTTCATGGTGCATCCTTTCTTCAACATCACCCCACAATGGTGCTAGCAGAAGATGCAACCTCTGCCTCAAAGAAAAATTACTTATCGTTTGCCAACATGAATTATCATCACTCAATAAAAATAATGAACTCGTGTCTTCATGCCGCCACAGAAACAAAGCATTACTGCGTAACAACTGATGAACAAAGCATTTACATTTACCGCCACGCCTATTATGCAAATTAGTAAAGTATATAAATGATGGTTGCGAATATTCTTGACAATAGAATCCCCAGATGAGTGAGTAATCATGAAACAGGCTTGTGATGTGATGAAATTATAGTCTCTTTGTTGTTTTCCCTATCTCAATTTATGTATAAAATAAATTGAACATTTAATCTCAGTTGAAAATTAAAGTAAATACTGAAGGGCATGTTAATTGGCACAGTATGCAATTAACACATGTAATACACCAATTCTCCAGATCCACAAATTCTTTTGTAATCAAAATCAGGACAAAGCAAATTTTCTACCTAATTTTAGAGGAAGTACTAGCATCATCTTTATAATAACTATTATAGTTTAATGGAGGTACATGTAATATTAGGTGTATCAAAGTAGTGCAGTAAAAGGATTATTAGTGATTTCAATTATACACCTCCATAAATATTCTTCAAAGTTTACAGCCTTAACATATTCAAGAAAAAACAATCCCTTTCTTCCAGTCCAATAAATGGTTAAAAAAAAACCACAATTATTCGATAGAGAATTAAATGAAAAACCAAGAAAACAAACAAACAAACAAAAAAGCAATAGGCCCATATATTGCATGTATCTGAGAGCTAGATTATGGTAGTAATAGTTTAGTACTCGTTTAAAAATTGACCCTCTTTCAGTTTTTATCAAGTAAACTAAACTAACAACAGAAAAGAGCACCACAGGAAGTTTTGCAACTCTTGGAAAATCTTCTTAACTGACACAATTTAATTGCCATCCCGTTTCTACTTAACACTTCAAATCTCACATTTAGTCTTCTTGAGTTTCTCAAGTGACTAGTCTTCTCACTTCTACATGACCTGCACACAACTTATGTTTCTTCCTAGAATGAACAGATCAATTACTAAAATAGCCAAAAATGTCCTTGTGCTTGATGTCATTGTTATATTATTAATCAATCACCGACATTGTAGAGGGGGTGAAAAGGCTTTTTTCATGATGCGGGAATAAGTGTTTTTAATTTTTGCGACCTGTAAAAATACGAAAGTAAAACCCCATGAACTGTGAACTTTTTTGCTTTTCACAATACGTGAACCTAAACGTTGACTCATTATTTTGTGATGCAATTAATCTAAACTTTTTGATGTGCATGTAACCTGTGCAACACCCCCCCCTTCACCCCCTGTTCAAACATATCAAGCTTAAATAAGCCAACAATTCTTATCAACCATGATATAGCTATCAATCAGGATTTCACATACTTAATGAAAATTAAGAGTTAACATCACTGAAATGGTCAAGAATTCTTAGTATATCTGTTCATTTGAAATACAGTGTTCTTACTGTAGTGTTTAGACATTTCGTTACTGTTATATAGAGTCATCGGTCCAAAAAAAGAAAAAAATAATTACGGTATTATAGATTAAAGAAACCTGTTGAGTTTATCTGCACTTATCTGGGTATTAACAGGCCATCATTACATTTGGCGACGAGGATGATTTTCCAAGTGTTCAAAAATTAAATTCGTGATATAGTTTTTATCGAGAAGGAAATCATGCCCGCGATTGGAACACCCGTTGAACAAGAAAGCAACCCAAGCGCTCCATCGTCCACCAACTCAGGTGGGGCGAGTGCAAAACAGATCCTGGAGGTCCGTGACCTTCCTTGCTTTGACCCCAAGGGAGAGCCGAACTAGTTGTCTGTTCGATGGAAACGTACTTTTAACCTGTATGTGACCTCGAAAGGAGTAACCAATGAAGGGCAGAAAGTAGCGTTGCTGTTACATTCAGGAGATACTGAGTTACAAGAAATTTATTACACTCGGGTGTCTGAAGATCAAGATACTTCATTTAACGATTGCGTTGCAGTCCTGGATAACTATTTTACACCGAAAGTTAATGTTCCATTTTAGCGACATGTTTTCCGCCAAATGCAACAGATGGAAGAGGAAACTATCGATCAATTTGTGTGCCGTATGCGCCCGAAGGCTATATCCGTGATCAGATCATCGAAAAATGCAGAAATCCAAAACTTCGTCGAAAATTGCTCGAGAAACAAGTGAACCAAACTTGACTGTGCTGCGAGAGACTGCAAGAGTCCATGAAGCTGTTAACACTCAAATGCAGTCTATGGAAAGACCTGAGCAGGTGGACAAACTGTCTCCGAATGATCGACAAGCAAAGAAAAAGGGGACAAAAGGAAAGAAACCTGGAAAAGAAAGGAAATGCTACCGGTGTGGTGGAACTGGTCATCTTCCACAGGACAAGAGCTGTCCAGCATTAAACAAGACTTGTAATAAATGTGGTAAAAATGGTCACTTTGCGGATTGTTGCAAGAAAAATTCAATCAAGAAAACTAGTGGAAGAGACCGTTCAGAAGGAGCTAGAAGGAACTTTGAGAGTGAAATTCATTGTGAAGAGTCAGGAGAAAAGTGTGTGGATGAGTTTACGGTTGTTGAAGGTCATGGTAAAGCTCTGCTGGGAAAGGACACAGCTGAGAAGCTGAATGTGTTGAGAGTTGGACCTCCGAACTCACCACAAGCATACTCAATCACAAGTGAAGGAACTTCTGTGGACATTGTTAAGAACTTTGCTGATGTTGTTTGTGGAGTGGGTAAATTGAAAAATTTTCAGCTTAAGTTGCATGTGAACAAAGATATTAAGCCTGTTGCACAGCCTGTCAGAGGGTTACCCTTTGGTTTAAGTGACAAAGTCGACAAGAAACTATGAAAGAAGACATCATCGAGGAAGTGCCTAGTGGTCCAACAGAGTGGGTCTCACCACTGGTGGTAGTACCAAAACCTGACGGAGACAAACGGGTCTGTGTGGATATGAGAAGAGCCAAAGAGGCAATCAAAAGAGAAAGGCACCCTATTCCCACTTTTGAAGAGGTTCTACATGACGTAAATGGGTCAACAGCGTTCAGTAAATTAGACTTAAAGTGGGGCTTCAACCAGGTGGAACTTGAAACTGAATCGCGACGTATTACAACCTTCATTACACAGCGGGGTCTTTTTCAATATAAGAGGTTAATGTTTGGAATTACCTCAACTCCTGAGAAATATCAGAAAATCGTCAAAGATGTGTTAATTGGCTGTAAAGGAGTTGCAAATATTGCTGACTACTGATCATCCATGGATGTGGAATCGAGGAGCATGATGAGAATCTGCTAGCTGTTCTGCGCCGTCTCAGAGAACGTGGATTGACTCTTAATGAGAAGTGTCAGTTCAGACTTCTAAAATTAACTTTCTCTGGACATGACTTGAGCAGTAAAGGAATCGCTCCTAGTGAAGACAAGGTGTCTGCAGTTGCCAAGTTCTTGCCAGATTTTTCCCAAGTTGCCGAACCGCTCAGAATGCTGACGAGAAAAGACCAACAGTTTATTTGGGAAGATGCTCAACAGAGATCTTTCCAGAAACTGAAAGATCTGCTAACCCGAGCAGAAACACTTGCTTACTTCAAGAACGAATGCAGGACACGCATTGTTGCTGATGCTGGTCCCACAGGCATAAGAGCTGTCCTCACTCAGCTGCAAGATGGCCTGTGGAGAGTAATTTCCTATGCATCAAGAAATCTTACCGATGTCGAAAGGAGATATTCCCAGACAGAAAAAGAAGGTCTTGCCTTAGTATGGGCGTGTGAGAGATTCAAGCTGTATGTTTTCGGTCGAGAGGTTGAGTTGGAGACTGACCATAAGCCTTTGCAATGCATTTACAACAAGTCTTCAAAGCCATGTGCACGAATAGAACGATGGGTCCAACAGGGTATGGATACCCATTCAGCCTTAAGTCTGACAATGCACCGCAGTTTGTGTGAGAGGAGTTTGAAAACTTCCTGGCTACACATGGCATCCAGCATCCAGAACTTTCCACTCCTTTGGCCTCAGGCTAATGACGAAATAGAGCAACAGAACAGAACTTTGCTAAAATCACTCAAGGTAGCTGAAGTAGAAGGGAAGAAATGGAAAGATGAATTGGATGAATTCTTGCTGGCCTATAGAAGCACCCCTCACAGTAGCACAGGGACAACCCCAGCATTTCTTATGTTTTGAAGAGAATTGAAGACAAAGCTTCCGGAACTGCGTCCAAACAAAAGTCTTCTGGATGAGAGCACGAGAGATCGTGACTGGAATCAAAAGCTTGCAGGCAAAAGGTATGGTGACAAACAACGGCAAGCTGTCGACAACCAAATGACACATGGAGACAAGATTCTTCTCAAGAACACCAAGCAATCTGGAAAGTTAGCTGCTAACTTCGAGCCCAATCCCTATACTGTTCAGACAAAGGCAGGGCAAGAACTAACCTTGAAATTGACTGACGGTACAGTGCAGCCGAGAAACTGTTCATACAACAACCCCACAGGAACCAGACAACTGTACTGGAGCTGAAACTCTAGAGGGTCGTGTGGTCCCACCCTTAGTTGCTGACACGGCAACCACGACTGAGCCAAAGAGTAGACCGTCTCGAACTGTACGGATGCCAGGTAAGTTTAAGGACTTTGCGTTAAATAGGTGAACAATTTTGAAAGACAGTGCACTCTTAAGATTGTTTATGTTCTGAATAAGTGAACAGTTTCTGAGAGACAATACTCCGTTTAGACTGTTTATTGAGTTAAATAGACAAATTTTGTCTAAGGTTTTCACTTTTCGTTAGTTTGTTTCTTTTCACAAAGAAAGCAAATGTAGTGTTTAGACATTTCGTTACTGCTATATAGAGTTATCGGTGCAAAAAGAATCATGGTACTGTAACATGGCGTGCTCGCTGGTGTAGATTAAAGAAACCTGTTGAATTTATCCGCACTTATCGGAACAATATCAGTATCTGGGCAACTGCCCACCTACCCCTCCCCTAACCCAACATTAACCCTAACTTGTTATCAATTGACTGTTGTTGAGTTGGGGGAGGGGTAGGTCAGGGCAGTTGCCCAGATACTGATGGATCCCACTTATCTGGGTATTAACAGGCCATCATTACACTTACCTCACTTGAAAACCAAGACATGCACCTGGAAGAGGTGACTTCTTTCTGAAATTAGGACAGATGCCAATTATTAACATCTTTATGTACATATTTAGTATAATAATAAAAATCATCTTATATGGATTTCTATCATTTTAAAGTAGTAAATACTTTCACTCCAAAGATCTCATTAGTTAAATTCTCCTCACTATCTACCATACAATTATCATAATGTTATAAGTATTTCAGATAAACTTATCCTATTTTTGATATTTTTCTTTATTCTCATCCCTTGTCTGTTTTATGTTGTATTGATATTGTGAGGAGAAATGATTTCTTGATCACTAATGTGGGAGTATCAATTATTGGAAGATAATAATCTACTAATAATCTACTATGTCCTGAACTTAATAACAAAATAGGCTCACATTTTCACTTTTGTTTACCAGTCCATATGTTGCTGAGGATGATTACAATCCCCTACTGCTCTGCAGACTGTAGCATTACAGATAGACTTGGTCTAGTAGATTTATACTAGTAATAAGTATTAGTATAATAGGTAAGGTGATTAACATGCACACACTTTTGTCAGTCCAGGATAATGTGTCATTATTCTCACTATTAAATCACCCATGCACACATGCAGTGATTGTTGCAGGAGCCCTAAATTTAAAAATGGCTGCCTTAAATATATTTCAGAGGAAGCAATAAAAGTGATAGAAGAAAATTAAATTGTAAAGAGCACAAAAGATGCCCCTGAGTTTGGAAAAAACACTTTTTAAAAGAAAAATATGAAGTTCTTGCTGATTAAATCAAATAAAACTGCCACCCTAGGACTACTGGCTTATCTTGACATGATTAATCATCACAACATTGTAACAAAATGTGCGCACTTTCTTTATTTACAGAATTTACAACAGAATTGGAAAGGACCTGAACATTTGTACTAAAACAATTATTCATCTCAGGTCTGGCAGCGCACAGTGTTGAAAAATCCCCTTGTCTTTGTTTCAGGAGTATTCAACATTATTATTCACTTTGCCTTCAGTGAATAATTGCTTATTATCAACATTATTAGAACAGTATATGTATGTGAGGCAAAAGAACTTAAAAGTAATTATCTTTATCTACTGTACCAAATAATTTTCTGCCAAGTGACATGAAGATTCAGATATTTACTAAAGTATATCCATGATTATTGACTGAATTGGACAACACATTAAGTCTAATTGTCACCAATTAATCATAACTATTACAATTTCCGAGAGAACAAATGCAAAGTTTTAAAAGTCCTCCTAGTCAATTCTGTGATTGTTGGATTTAGTTAAGTGGACTTAACTTGAATGATTGGCTGCTTTAACCGTCCGATTACCGTTAGGTGTCTTGTGTCTGATCATTAGAGTCAAACCTTGACTATCTGGACCACCATTATCCAGACTTTTCAGTTATCTAGACTTACTTCTCTGCTCCCATTTTGTACGAACATTTATATTTATATTTTCGATTATCCAAACCCTGGATTATCTGGACCATAAAGCCCATGAGTTTCCAAAAATCTGGATAATCAAGGTTCGACTATACAGCCAATTGTCCATTTACACTGTCAGATTAAAACTCTGTAAAATAATTACTGAAAAATAAAGCATCTAACGCACCAATTACATTTGAGGAAAGTAATTTATAATTATAATAATAATTCCCAAACTAATCTAACAAACAGTTATTGAGAGTGATTTTTTACTAAAAATTAGAACCTGCCATTCACACAACAAATAACAATATAAAACAACCGCACATACATCAATAGACTAAGTAAAGAAAAGTGGTAATATTGAATGCCACACAAATGAGTGATATAAACAACAACATGCAATTAATACTTAAAAGCTTGTGTTGTATAAACAGATAACACTACAGAAACAAAAACATTTTCACTGTACAGCGGCAGGAGTAATATTATAACAATAGAACCCTTAACCCTTTACACCCTAACATTAGTGTTCATATTCTCCACACTGATCTCTCTACATTTCCTGTGGTAATGACAAGGAGAATTTGGTTGACAATCAGGAGCTTCTTAAATTGATGATTATTTCTGTTATTCTCTCAACCCTTAAACTTTATTCAAGGGTGATTAACTGTGACGAGAAATTAGATGTCAGTCACTCTTAGCGGTTCAAGGGTTAATAAACTGATGAAAATCTTCCATCTGGTTTTTAAATGCATATTGGTTCTGTGGTCACAATTTTAGGTGTTAGAGGATTGGACTCAACTAGTCCAGTTGACTGCCAAAACATACAGAAAGATTTAGATGCGTTAACTAAATGGGAGAAAGATGAGCAAATGTTATTCAATGTTGATAAATAATTGTTAAAAAATATGAATTTGCTATGGCGTACTTTATTCTGAAAGCGAGCATTTCCACTGCTGGAAAAACTTTGAAGCAAAGTCAAAGGGAACAAATTGAGTCACTCTTAGGGGTTTAAGGGTTAACAAAACTGATGAAAATCTTCCATCTGGCTTTTTAAAATGCATATTGGTTCTATGGTCACAATTTTAGTTGTTAGAGGATTGGACTCCAGTGTTAATATTATGCGATTTATTAATAAGAACATGTTGGTTATTGAAAATGTTGATTTCAGTCTGATGAATGAATTCATGTTCAAATACATGCTGCCCCACAAATATTATATTACTTTCAAATGTTTTTCTTTTTTTCAGATTAGCTTCAATGCCGTTCGGCTTTAAAAATATTATATGCAACAACTGCAGCCTGCATGAAAAATAAGCTGTGAAACTGACTTTCTTGGCCCCCACCCCTCCCTCCATACTCAATTTCCAGTCTAAATTCCACATTCCCAATCAAAAATCCAACTGATTGCAAGCTACAATATATCACGATAGACGCTTGAATCCTAATGCTTATTGCATCTTTAAATCGTGCAAGAAAATCACTTTCTTTTTTGACAATGCGGCAAAAAAGACAAATTGATTCCTAAAATAGATCGGTTTGAGGAATATTTCCCAAGTCTTTCCATTTCAGACTTTTTCACTTTCGATTTCCGCTTTCATCAATTCTCAAAAAAAAATATTTGACTCTAGCATGTTTGTGTCATGCGTCAGACAAAAAAAAGACCACTTTAGAAATTCACATTTTACCCACTGTAAAATTTAGATACACATACCAATATGCTTGCTGAGTTTAAAGAACTGGGAAGCTCTGACAACGATTATTGACGGTGTGCGTTTCTTTATGTGCGATTTGTAAATGTCCCCATATAAATATTTTACGATGATTTGTTAAGATCGTTCTTCTTACCTTAAGCTTCAAGCTTCTCTCCTGATATAAACACAATCTGTCACACAACGCTTGAAATCGATTCCACTGACAGCTGTTGGAAAAAAGTGATATAAATTCAACTCAATCAAATAAAACCGCTCGGTTTCGATTTTCGATCAAATATCTTAATTTGAAGGTCGTTCTTCAAATCGGCTGTCTCTTACCCGTGCCTCTGGACCCAAAACTCATTTTTACAACTCAAAAAGTGATTGGCTGTCTACGAATTTTAAAGACGCTGCATTTAGTTCGCCTCCGTTGGTTTGTAATGATGCAATGCTTCGAGAATTAGGGCGTCGTCTGTCAGATCACGCCATCACGGATAATCATACGTCAATCATCGTATACCAAAGAATCAAAAGCACTCATCCGGATGGCTGAGTCCAACAGAACAATGAAATGGCTGTTGTAAAATGCAAATGTTACGACAAAGTTCCAAAATACTGCAATCCCTGGGCCTTTCACCGCCAAGATTTCATTAACAATATTCCTTTTTGTTTTGAGCGATAAATGTGAATAGTGTATAGTACGTATGGGTCTGTCGATTCTTGGAAAGAGTCAGGTGTTCATTAGTCAGCCCCAAGAACATATAGGTAGAACAGAAGAGTTGAAAGTAATAACTTCAGCGCTTGTTGAGTGACTCAATTTGTTCTTTAATATGATATACTGATTTTACGTGATCAACTACATGTATACGTGAATGTTCCCTTATTTATAAACTCAGTGGATTAAACTTACCTTCGCAATGACCTTTTCTTCGTTAACCAGTGTTTACTGTTGTATCTTCGAAGAAGGAATGGATATCTAAACAAAAAAATAACAAGTTAACATGTACAGAGAATCTCATGATCAAACTGTGAACTGCCATCTTGTTGTTGGTTGACGTTGAGCCGTTTGTCTGTTCACGTGAACATAATCTCAGTGAAATATTCATCGTTCTACTTGTTCTACTTCTACTCGATATTTTGATCATACTTGAGTGCAATGCTTGAATTTTGGAAGACATACATGCATTTAAAGATCAAAAATGGAACAAACAAAACATGTTTTAAGATCCTCGACAAGGACGCCGTTAGAAACATTTCAATTTAAGGTTGCAAGGTCTACCACTCGCCAGTGATGGAGCTTATGACAAACACAATACCTAATTCGTGTTACTAACACTTTAGTCTGAAGCATCCTTAAGCTACTCTTCGCTTGCAGTGGTTTCAGTGTAAGGCCCTAAGCACCGAAATTGCTCTGTTGAATTATGTAGCAAACATCAAACTAACTGAGAAGTGACATTGACTTTGACTCTGCGTTATATGTCAGGCAAAAAAAGACCACTTTCGAAATTTAGATTTTACCCACAGTAAAATTTAGCTTACATATTCCAATAAACTTGCTGAGTTTAAAGAACTGGGAAGCTGTGATAAGAATTATTGACGGTGTGCGTTTCTTTATGTGCGATTCGTAAATGCCCCCACGTAATTATTTTACAATGGTTTGTTAAAAGCATTCTTCTTACCTTAAGCTTCGAGCTTCTCTCCTGATATTGACACAATCTGTAACACAAAGCTTGAATTCGATTCGACCAACAGCTGTTGGAAAAAAATGATATGAATTCAACTTAATCAAACAAAACCGCTCACTTTCGATTATCGATCAAATACCTCAAGTCGAAGGTAGTTCTTCAAATCGTCTGTCTCGTAACCGTGCTTCTGGCCCCATAACTAATTTTCTACGCGTCAAAAAGTGGGTTGCATTTAGCTCGTGTTGCAGTGTTCGAGAATTAGGGTTGGCTGAGTCCAACAATATTACGGCTGTTATAAAATGAAAATGTTACGACAAAGTTCCAAAATACTGCAATCCCATGGTCTTTCACTGCTGAGATCTCTTTAGTAATATTCCTTACTGTCTCATTGTTTTGAGCGATAAATGTGAATCAATGTAGAGTACGTATGGGTCTGTCGATTCTCGGAGAGAGTCAGGCATGCATTACTCAGCCCAAAAAGATGAAGATAGAACAGAATAGTTGAGAGTAATAACTTCAGTGCTTGTTGAGTGACTCAATTTGTTCTTCACTATGATATACTAATTTTACGTAATCATCTACATATATGCGTGAACGTTTCCCATATTTATAAACTCAGTGGATTAAACTTACCTACGCAACGACCTTATCTTCGTTATTCAGTATTTACGGTTATATCTTCGAAGAAAGAATGGATTTCTAAACAAAAACATAACAAGTTAACATGTACAGAGAACCTCATGATCAAACTGTGAACTGCCATCTTGTTGTCGGTTGAGGTTGAGCCGTTTGTCTATTCACGCGAACATAGTCTCAGTGAAATATTCATCGTTCCACTTATTATATATTTTAATCTATACTTGTGTGCAGTGCTTTAATTCTGTTGGATATATGCGTGTTGGAAGATAAAAAAGGGAAAAAAGGCATGTTTTTAGACCCTCCACAAAGGACGCCGATGGGAACATTTCATTTTAAGGGTGCTAGGTCTACCACTCACAAGTGATGGAGCTTATGACAAACACTATGCCTAATTCATGTCATATCTTACTTACACTTTAAGCCGAAGCGTCCTTAAGCTACCCTTCGCTTGCAATGGTTTCAGTGTAAGGCCATAAGCACCGAAATTGTTCTGTAAAATTATGCAGCAAACATCAAATTAACTGAGAAGTGACATCGACTTTGACTCTAGCATTTTTGCGTTATACGTCAGACAAAAAAGAACTACTTTGGGAATTTAGATTTTATGTGCAGTAAAATTAAGCTTACACATACCAATAGGCTCTCTGATTTGGAAGAACTTGAAAGCTGTGACAAGGATTATTGACAGTGTGCGTTTCTTTATGTGCGATTCGTCAATGTCCCCACATAAGTATTTTACGATGGCTTGTTAAGAGCGTTCTTCTTACCTTTAGCTTTGAGGTTCTCTCCTGATATAAACACAATCTGTCACTCAACGCTTGAAATCGATTGGACCAACAGCTGTTGGAAAAAAATTGGTTTGAATTCAACTCAATCAAATAAAACCGCTCGGTTTCGATTCTTGATCAAATACCTCAAGTTGAAGGTTGTTCTTCAAATCGTCTGTTCCGTGTCCGTACTTCTGGCCCCAAAACTAACTTTCTATATGTCAACAAGTGAGTTGCTCTTTTCGAATTTTAAAGACGCTGCATTTATTTTGCGTCCGTCGATCCAGTGTTGATTTGCAATGACGCAATGCTTCGAGAATTAGGGCGTCGTTTATCAGATCACGCGATCACAGACAATCATGCGTCAATCACCTAATACCAAAGAATCAAAAGCACTCATCCGGATGAATGAGTCCAACAGAACAATGAAATGGCTGTTGTAAAATGCAAATGTTACGAAAAGTTCCAAAACACTGCAATCCCAGCTAGGCCTTTAACTGTTAAGTTCATTGGTAATATTCCTTACTGTCTGTTTTAGGCGATAAATGTGATTCAATGTAGATTACGTACGGCTCTGTCAATTCTCGGATAGAGTTAAGCGTGCACTGCTCCAAAACAGGGAGATAGAATGGAAGAATTGAAAGAAACAACTTCAATGCTAGGTGAGTGACTCAATTTGTTCTTTAATATGATATACTAATTTTAGGTGATCAACTGCATGTATGCGTGAATGTTCCCTTATTTATCAACGTATTGGATTAAACTTACCTTGGTAATGACCTTATCTTCGTTGCTCAGTGTTTGCTGTTGTATCTTCGAAGAAGGACTTGATTTCTTAATGAAAACAAATAACAAGTTAACATGCACAGAGAACCTTATGGTCAAACTGTCAACCGCCATCTTGTTGTTGGTTGAGAGTGAGCCATTTGCCTGTTTACGCAAACTTGATCTCAGTAAAATATTCTTAGTTCTCCTTGTTCCATTTTTTGATCTGAAATTGAGTGAAATGCTTGAATTCTGTAGGATATGTGCACGTTTCAAGACCCTCGAGAAAGGACGCCGTTGGAAACATTTCAATTTAAGGGTGCAAGGTCTACCACTCACAAGTAATGGAGCTTATGACAAACTCGATGCCTAATTCGTGTCATATTTAAGCTTTAAGCTGAAGCGTCCTTAAGTTACCCTTCGCTTGCAATGGTTTTAGTGTAAGGGCATAAGCGCCGAAATTGCTTGTAAAAGTATGCAGCAAACATCAAATTAAGTGAGAACTGACATCGACTTCATTTTGTGACTAAGGTGTGCTACGTTTAGTTACGTGAAAAATTACGTGGAAAATTCTCAGCAGAAAGGCTGTTTGTTTCCTTTGATCGCGTCGTGGAATTACATTCCTCGCGTAATTTGCGCAAATGATGCGTGTAGAATCTAATCGAGAGAGAGATTTGTAGAATACGAGAGACAGTGTACCTCATCGAAGGGGTTTTACAAAAAAAACTGTGGACGTTTAATACCAGACAATGAGATCACGATTTGATCAGGCAGAATGCGGCCTATGAAAACCGAAAACTGATATCGGGAAATTCCCTTGTTGTCATTTATTTCGCCTAATAGAGGCTATCGGTGTTCATTACCCTTCAAATATTTGCAAAGTGCAGGAAACTGAATGGTTTACAAAAAGCTTACCATTTGCTGCGTGGGATGTTTAGTATTCTCTGGTAAGACTTTATCAACAAACAAACATGTCCCTTCTGTAACAACCACAAAGCGAGTAGATAGAAAAGAAGGGGTTGTGGCCTTTTTTCGAAATATTCATTGTCTCTTGAATATTTTTTACATTACTCACCTTCTCCCATATCAGTGACCACTTTCTTTTTCGTATTTGTTGTAATTTTGGTATTCCAACTTCCTGTAAAATATCATTACATTAACTAATTTTTCTTTGTAATCAGTGATGCAATCAGTTTAGCATATATACCCTTTCCTCAGGGTATTATGCTGAGCATCAGATGAGGAATACATTTCCACACCTTTTCTCGGCCACATCGAAAAAGTGGTTTTTTTAGAGGTTCTTCGTAGCTAGCGTAACACAGGTTTTATTTTGAAGAACTCTAGTTTCAGGGTGCACATATTGAGATTGTATAAGGATGTGTGTACTAGAAGACTTACTGACTCATCCCAAATAAACTTTTCACATTAAATATCTCGTGTGAGTGTAGTCAGAATTCAAAGTAGTTCAAAAACCCAGTTTTCAACCCCACGAAACAGGTTGACCGTTGACCGCTCTAAACAGGTTGACCGTTGACCGCTCTGACTATGGTGGGAAAGATGTGGCCGCAAATGAAGCCAAAATTACAATAATTCCCCACTTGACAGCCATGGCAAAGTTGCCAGATATCTCTGATAAGTAACAAGTTAAAGATGGCAGGGGAATCAGTGTGTCTAAAGATAAAAGTGATAACGAGCAAATTCAGAATTAATTTCAAGTAGAAAACATTGTGAAATGAACAGCTCGGCAGTTATTTTTTAATTTTCGAGTAATGTGTCCACCAAAATAAGTTTCCAATAAGATGATTTTAATTCCAAACAAAATACTGAGCGATGTATACAAAAAGCGAATTTTGGATTTAGCTTAATATCGTTGCAGGGTTTGAAGGAAACCTATTTTTTAAGCCGAAATTCAGTGGACGTCCATTTTTAAAGGGACTGTGAACTAATATAAGCAAGAGCTCCTTGTAACAGACAGGATGAATGAGAATTTTAAACCAACACTCTACAATGGAAATAACACTTTATTTACATTTCTTACAGTCATGTAAAGAGGCAAGATTTTTTTCTTTTACAAGAAATAAGGATAACTTTCAGAAAGTTAATTTCTACTCTGGTTTTATAATTTTCTTCTGTTTACGACTATCCTCAAACTTAACAATTTCTGCCATGGCTTCGACGGCTTCGTCATCCTCTTCACTGGACTCTCTATAAATACATACCAAAAACTGGAAGAAATGGCATCAAGACTACACAGTAAAAACGAGAAAAAAAAACAGGAAAAAATAAAGAGAGTTTCCCACTTACGAGATGTTGAAGACATGTTCTTTCGGCTGACGATGTGAAATTGCTTCTTTCTGCTAAGGGGGAAATTAAAAATAAAGCATCTATCATTATTTATCACGGGGGGGGGGGAGAGAAAGAATGAAGGGGGATCACATGGTTTTCAGGGTAACAGGGGGGAGAAACAGTTATTGCTAACAAGGTACAAAGGGGGGGCGCTACGGAACATTGCCTGTCAATGGAGGGGATCATTAAAATACTACAAAGCTTTGGAGGGGGGGCCCAAGGTTAATTTCAGGGTGATACAACAAAAATCCTCCCATCCCCTCCCTAGACAATATATACAGTGACTGGTCCCAAACATGACAAAGCCTGCATGGACTGAATATTAGCAGTGGACAATCAGTGGGGTGGCTCTTCCCGTCCACTTTTGCCAGGTCGAGTTGGAATTTAGAATGTTGGTTTTTTGCCAAGGGAGGAAAACTGGAGGACCCAGAGAAAACCCCTTGGAACAAGGATGAGAGCTAATAACAAACTCAATCCACATGCGACACCAGGTCCAGGATCTGAACCCAGTTCACAGTGGTGGGAGGGGTGGGAGGGAAGCACTCTCACCACCACACCATCCCTGCTTCCACAATTAAAGCCTAAAAGTTTTAATTAAGGTTCAAAAAATGCTTTTCATTTCCATGAGAAAACCAAAGGTCTGTGTTTCAGGTAATATAGCATTGAATTGCAACCAGCTCTCTTCTTTAATTTCTTGAATCATGATTGATGCTCAAGATCACAATATTTGGAAATTTCAGCCGAGTTCCAGTTAAGAATGGGTCTTTATTCTTTCCTTGCACCCACCCCACCCCCCCTCATTTGCCTTCTATTCTTTCCTTGCACCCACCCCACCCCCCCATTTGCCTTCTCACTAAAGGGAGTTCAGGTGAGAAGGAAGAGATCATGACATTGAAGTAAGTGATTGCTGATTTAAACTTCTTTACAATCATGATTACCTCAATTTTTGCACAATTGTTAAAAGTTTTGGGTATCATCCACAATGTGTCAGGATGCTATATTAAATAAAAAATACTTCGACAAAGAAAGAAAAGGAAAACTCATCTTAAGCAACAACAGTAGTACCTTAAATTAAAGTAAACCTGAAGTTAATTCATGGGTAATACTATGCAGAATATTATCTTTTTCTTTCAGGTCAACCTCTTGAGGTTGCAATTCTGATTACTGGGCTATTCTGCAATACATCTGGTACAAACTTAGCTGGCATCCCCACAAAAGTCCTCCCCAAGTAATCTGCAGTATTTAATCCTTTAACTCCCGTGAGTAACCAAGACAGAATTTCTCCTTCCAATATCAATATAATATCAAGCAGACAAGTGATGAGAATAACAAAAAATACCAATTAGGGGATTATAAGTTAATCCAACGCCAAATTCTCCAAACTAACATCACAAGAACTGTATGGCAGACAGTAAGGAGAATCACTAACAAGATCTTTAGAGTCAAAAGGTTATCAATCAGTCCTCCATCTTAAACCCATTACACTCTAACATCAGTATCAATATTCTCCATACTGTCCTCTAGAAATTTCTGAGGGCGTTGTCAAGGAGAACTTGTTTAACAATCAAGAGCTTCTTTTCCTCTACTCTTATAGCCTTGATGTGTAATTCAGGGGTGATATTGTAGGAAGAAATTAGATGCTAGTTGTTATGTCCATCGTGCTATTTTTGAATTAGCTTTACTTTTGAAGGGTGCCATGTTGGTGCATGCACTACTGAAGAATTTGGCTGCAAGTGACTATTAGAAATATATTGTGTCTTCTGGAATATTAATGTTACATGTCAGTTATCTTTTTGAGACAGATTGTTGAATGCAAAGTGCATGACGAAGAGAAGGTTTTCTTGGAGGTACATGTTTGGCAAAGTTTGCTAAGGCTCTCAGAGAATTTCTAAGTTTAATTTGTTTATTGTAGTGTACTTGGAAATCTGAGAATTAATAAGGAAGCTTTTGCACTAGTCACTCTTTGGAGGTAAAGGGTTTATGAAGATTCATATATCACGTGCATCGCTCTCCCTTAAGACTCCTAAGGCTGTGCTAATGCCATGCATAGCATAATGAATACCTCATTACTCATTCCTATTTTCTATGCACATCCAATAGCAAAAAGGGTCACCTCACCTTTAATCTCTCAACCTTTCTTTTGGCCACTGTTTGTTGGGCTTCCTCTCTAAATGAAGTCTGCAAGATGCAAAGACACTTCAAAATTAAAATCAGTTTAGACATGACCTGCTAAATCTACTGACTAACATTCATAATACAACATATTTGGCAACTTTGTGACTGCATTATTACCTGATTAGCCTGTAGTTAGCTATAATCCTGATATTTTACCACACCCAAGGATCTTAGCTGACCATACTGGCCTGTCTGTATAGGTAATAACATTTGAGTGTCATCAACACCCATCTTTGATTCACAAACTACATCTGACATACATATTCCACTATCTCTGCTACCACACAGAAAAAAAATAAAATTTTAGAGGTACATGCAAAACTATACATGAAAAAATTAGTCTAAATTAAATTATTAAAATTTAAATTAAAAAAATTATGCACTTCTCATTGGCTGAAAATGAACGTTTTCTCATGTAACACAAGTGAGTGCAAATTACAAATTGAGCATGCATGCTTTCAAATTTCGTCTGTCTTGACTTTCTGTGATGTTTTTCAATGTTTTTTCATGTATATTATTAGCAAGTGATACAATACTTTCCCTTGTAATTTTGTGTAATAAGCACTTGTAAAGTTTTCAAAGAGTCACCACAAATTGCATTACCAGTAATTTTGCCCAACCAGCTTGTGTGCAGTTTTGTTGTCTTTGTGCTAGTTAACACCAAATTGCATTCAGAATCATGTTATTAACAATACAAAACAGCTGTAAAACAAGCAGTGAGGACTCAAAACAAAGAAAATAAATTATCATGATTTAAACTTTACGAAATATGTGGGGAGACACACAACAACTGGCAGGCTACACAGATCTAACACATCTAACAGTTCAAGGTTAATTGTGCAAGTCATAGTATATGTCAACAAAACAATCTATCTAAGCTGTAAAATACTACCACAATTGTAAAAATCTCTATTTTTTGCACATTGTCAGCTTGTTCCTGTTCTGTCCTTTTCTAGGCATCCTCCAAATGGGTTTTAAGTCCTAAAGACATGATGAAGTTTATTCAACTTAGAAAGTTCAATTGAAATTTTTTTTATAATCAAAGCCTATAGAGCCTTTTAAGCCTTTAGACCTTAAATTGACAAAAAGGGTTAGGAGTTTTAACTGAAATTGACTTACTTGGATGCATGGTAACAAAGTTTACCTTGCACTGACTACCCACACTGTTTATACACAGCTTCCCTTACATCTTTGATTTCTTACATCCAGTGTTTAGAGTCACTTCACTTACTTAGCATATTGGAAAAAGAGACTTTGCAATTAGAAATTCGATCTTAGATTTTTTTCTGGTCTTAATTAAAATTACTCCAGTTTGTCAATCTATCATCCAGTTTACAACTTTCCAAACCCATGCAAGATTCACAGATTGCATGAAAAACTTGTTTTAACAAACAAAAATGAGGTAAAAGTAGGTTCTGTCACCTTTTCTCCTTAAGATTTGTCAATTGCATGGAAAGAAAAAGGCAACATTCACCAGGAGTCAATTTTTCTAACAGTGTGCTGGATCATTCCATCATTTCTTCATCAACCCTGCAGCCTTAATCAAGCATTGATCAAACATTGACCTTGTAACCTTAATCATAAATTAATTGCACATTTATTAACCCTGTAACCTTAATTAAACAGTGATCATATAAAAGGACCTCTTGTTGCAGCGTTTAGATCACCCCTGATGAAGGCACTAGACAGGAGTGTCAAAACGTTGGGTCTACACCTCGTCAGAAAAAAGGCCGCTAATTAGTGATCATATAAAAGGACCTCTTGTTGCAGCGTTTAGATCACCCCTGATGAAGGCACTAGACAGGAGTGTCGGAACGTTGGGTCTATGAATTGTAACTTCTTCGGTTACATTCATTAAATCTGCAAACCAGTGTAGCTTCAAACTATGTCTTATACTTACAATATTAGCAAACTATCCAACAAAAGACTTGATACACATTAACTGAGAAAGTTGTGTAGTGATGTAACATTATATTCTCCCTACTAATTTACAAGAAAATGTATGATGGCTTGAAGGGAGAATTAATAAGAAGATATTGAGGGACCTGGGACTCTTCCCTTAGTTGCTCAAAAGCAAATTGTTTATAATTTATTCAAAATGATTAAAAGGCCTTTCACCAGCAGTGTGTCAGGAAAAAAAATCTTTCCTTGATCACAAAGTGTATGTACAATCCATCTATTATTGACTAGTTGTTGGACAAGGTTGAGCATGATGTATAATGGTAATAGGACCGAGCAGAGTCTAATTCTGTCTGTAATCATACAAGTGATTAACCCTTTAATCCCCAAAACTGATTAACATGTAACTTCTCCCTAATATCCATACACTATTCAGCATACAGGTAGAAGATAGATTAAAAAAATTTGAAAAATTTATATGACAGTGCTTATTTTGAAAAACTGCAAGAGAAATCATCTTATTTCATGTTCATTAAATGGACATGAAAAAACATCACTGAAAATCAAGACAGATGGAATTTTGTAAGATTGCACACACTATTTGTAATTTGCACTTGTAATACACCTTTGCACTCCTGTTACAAGAGAATGCACTTGTTTTCAGCCAATCAGAAGCTTTTAATTTTCTCATATACATTATCAAACACTGTAATAATTTGGTGCAAGTGTTTTAGATGACTTCATGAAGTAGCCCTCAGGTATACACTACCCAAAAGGGTGTGAGGGAGATTAAAAATAACCCCCAGGTATACACTTCCCAGGAAGGTATAGAAGAGATTAAAAATAACCCTCAGGTATACATTACCCAGGAAGGTATAGAAGAGATTAAAAATAACCCTGAGGTATACACTACCCAGAAGGGTATAGAAGAGATTAAAAGTAACCCTTAGATATACACTACCCAAGAGGGTATAAGAGAGATTAAAAGTAACCTTCAGGTATACACTACCCAAGAGGGTATGGAGGAGATTAAAAGTAACACTCAGGTATACACTACCCAAGAGGGTATAGAAGAGATTAAAAGTAACATTCAGGTATACACTCCCCAAGAGGGTATAACAGAGATTAAAACTAACCGTCAGGTATACACTACCCAAGAGGGTAGAAGAGAGAATAAAAGAAACCCCTTGGTATACACTACCCAGGAGGGTATAGAAGTGATTAAAAGTAACCCTTAAATATACACTAACCAAGAGGGCATAGAAAAGATTAAAAGTAACCTTCAGGTATACGCTACCCAAAAGGGTATAGAAGAGAGATTAAAAATAACCCCCAGGTATACACTACCCAAGAGGGTATAGAAGAGATTAAAAGTCACCCTTAGATTACACTACCCAAGAGGGTATATATAGAAAAGATTTAAAGTAACTTTCAGGTATACACTACTCAAAAGGATATAAGAGAGAATAGAAATAACCCTCTGGTATACACTACTTGAGAGGGTAAAGGAGACTGAGTTTAAAAGTAACCCTTAGGTATACACTACCTAAGGGGATATATCTGGAAAAGACTAAAGGTATTATCCTCAGGTATACACTACCCAAGATAGTATAGAAGAGATTAAAAGGAACACTGAGGTATACACTATCTGCCTCTTTTGACTGAAAGTTGAGGCATCCACCGTCAACCTTTATAATTATTTCACTTTTACTAGTTCTCAAGTGTCTTTGACAAGCACAGCTATTCTTGACTGATAATTCTTTGCAATTCTCCATGATTATTTGATTAGAGGCATTTTTTGGCTGAAAAATCCATTTGACTCTACCTCAGGATTAATCAACATTAATACTCACTTAGCCTTCAATGAATAATTAATTACTATCAGAACAGTATATGTATCTAATGCAAAAGAAGTTTAAATTTATTATCTTTCTCTATTACCTAATAATTTTTGGCCAAGTGACTCTCCATGCAGATTCAGATATTTACTTGAGTATGCAAGATTACTGACCAAATTGGACGACACAAAGTCTAATTGTCACCAATTAATAATAACCATTACAATTTCTGGAAGAAAAAATGCAAAAATTATTTGAAACTGAATGTGCTTTTTAAACTCTGTGAATAGTGGATTTGGCTGAGTGGACCTACTAACTAGTATGATTGGCTACTTTAACTGTCCAAATACAGCTATAGCTGTGTCCAATCAATGCAGTCAAACCTTGATTATCTGCACCTTCATTATCCAGATTTTTCCATTATCTGGACTTGCTGCTCTGGTCCCATTTTCTACCAACATTTATACTCATATCTTCCATTCTCCAAACTCTGGATTATCTGGACTATAAAGCCCATGATTCTCCACAAGTCTGGATAATCAAGGTTTGACCATACAGCCAATTGTCTGGTTACGCTGTCAGAGTAAAACTCTATAAAAATAACTATTGAAAAATAAACCATCTAATGCACCAATTACATTTGGGGAAATTAAGCAATGGTTATGATTAACCCTAAGATTCCCAAACTTCTAACAGACAGTTATTGAGGGTGATTTTTAACTGAAATTAGAACCTGTCATATTTTAGAAAAGAAAGATGATTTTAATAACATAAACAAATCACCTTACACCCACAACAAATAACATAAACAACTGCACATATATCAATAGACTGAGTAACATAACATTACTTAAAGAAAAGTGGTAATATTGAATGCCACACAAATGAGTGATATAAACAACAACATGTAATTAATACTTAAAAGCTTGTGTTTTATAAACAGATAACACTACAGAAACAAAAACATTTTCACTGTACAGCAGCAGGAGTAATATTATAACAATAGAACCCTTAAGCCTTTACACCCTAACATTAGTGTTCATATTCTCCACACTGATCTCTCTACATTTCCTGTGGTAATGACAAGGAGAATTTGTTTGACAATCAGAAGCTTCTTAAACTGGTGATTATTTCTATTATTCTCACAACCCTTACACTTGATTCAAGGGTGATACTGTAAGGAGAAATTAGAAGTCAGTCACTCTTAGGGGTTTAAGGGTTAATAAACTGATGAAAATCTTCCATCTGGCTTTTAAATGCATATTGATTATATGGTCACATGTTAGAGGATTGGATTCCAGTGTTAATATCATGGATCATGTATTAATAACAGACATGTTGGTTATTGAAGTAAATATTGCGTTCAGTATGGTGAATTGCTTCATGTACAAATACATGCACAGACAGCAAGCAATCATACTGTAGGTAAATTATACTGTTCCCAAATGTATTTCTTTTGTCAGATTAGTTTGAATGCTGTTTAGCTGTACAAATATTATATGCAATAATCGCAGCCTGCATGAAGAATAAGCTGTGAAACTGACTTTCTTGGCCCTCCCCCCCCCCCCCATACTTAATTTCTAGTCCAGACTCCATATTCCAAATTCTTTGTCTTACATTCCCCATGAAAAATCCAACTGATTGAAAGCTAGAATATCATGACAGATGCTTGTATCCTAACACTTTAACTCCCAGATCAAATTTGTAATTCTCCTTACTGTCAACCATACAATTCTTATTATATTAGTTCAGAGAATTTAGAATAGAATCAACTAATTAACTGAAAGTGATCTTTTCCTTAATTCTTATCACTTATTTGATTGATATTGTGTAGACATTGTAAGGAGAAATCCTGTCTTGGTCACTCATAGGAGTTAGCAGGTTAAATCGTGCAGGAAAATCACGTTCATTTTTCACATTGCAGTAACGAGAAGAAATTAATTTTTAAAATAACTCAGCTCGAGGAATATTTCCCAAGTTTCTCCATTTGAAACCAATTCACTTTCGATTTCCACTTTCATCAGTATCAGTTCTCGAAAATAAATTTGAATCTAGCACGTTTGCGTTATACGTCCGACCAAAACAACCCACCTTCGATATTCAGATTTTACATACTGCAAAATTTAGCTTACACATACCAATAAGCGTGCTGAGTGTAGAGAACTGGGAAGCTGTGACAAGGATTACTGACGGTGTGCATTTCTTTATGCGCGATTCGTAAATATCCCCACATAATTATTTTACCATAGTTTGTTAAAAGATATCTTCTTACCTTTAGCTTTAAGCTTCTCTCCTGATATAGACACAATCTGTCACACAACGCTTGAAATCGATTCGACCAACAGCTGCCGGAAAACATTGACGTGAACGGTTGTGTCCTCGTGTACCGGTACACAAAGGAACCAAACATTAACGAACTGCGTCACAACTCCATGTATGGATATGAAAACAATAGGTATTCCCCCGTGTACCGGTACACCAGGACAGCCCCGACGTGAACTCAAATCAATCACATAAAACCGCTCGGTTTCGATTCTCGATCAAATAGCTCAAGATGAAGGTAGTTTTTCAAATCGTCTGTCTCGTACTCGTTCTAATGGCTCCAAAACTCATTTACTGCATGTCAATAAGTTAGTCGCTCTTTACGAATTTTTTAAGACGTTGCATTTAGTTCGCAACCTACCGTCGATTCTGTGTTGCTTTGAAAAGATGGGATGCTTCGAGGACCACGCGAACACAGACGATCATAATACGTCAATCACCTTGCCAAATAATCAAAGGCATTCATCCGGATGACTGAGTGCAACAGAAAAATGAAATGTCTCCTAATAGAATAAGAGAGATGGTAAGTTTTGCGCTCGCTAAGGTTATAGTTGTTTTTTCGTCTTGCCATGAGCGTGGGACAAAGTAAAAATCCCGAGCCCCCACGGGGAATTGAACCTCAAACCTTCCGATTTTCGCGCTCCGGTGCTTCACCACTGAGCCACAGAGACTCCACAGTGAGCGAGTCTAGTTTATGGCACGCGTTCTGCAGACGGTTAGTTTTGAAACGCTTATTTAGTTAATACACACTTTATTATCTTTTTTGTTCTGGTTCATTTATTATCAATAAGTCTTTCGTTAGTCAATAATTATTACACAATAAGTTTGTTATCTCTGATCAATGTCCCGTGTAAGTACACGTATAAAGATTTTACCTCAGTCATCGCTACTAAATCATCGCTGCTAAATCGTCGCTGTTCGATAATCGCTACAGACTATTTGCTACCGTTACGAGCTACACCAAAGTAAGTCTTTATTTCTTTTGCATTTACGTTGTTTACCTTTTGTATGTATTATTGGTGTAGTTCTCGTATTCAGTTTTCTGTGCAATGGCTACATTTTTAGTTAGGTAAATATGTTACATTTCGCAACACATTTTTCTTAGTTTAGTTTCTGTTGTATCCTCTTTTGGTTTGGACCACACGCAACCTCAACCGCTAATCTCATTAAGTAAAATTACGTCTTAACGCTATCATCTAAATGTAATAAAGATCACTATGTGCGTTCGAATTGTCCGCTCAGTCACTTTTGAGGTTATACATACTGTTAGGATCAGCAATGTCGATAGCTTCGTGTTTGTAAATATAATATAAGAGAGATGATAAATTTTGAACTCGGTAAGGTGATAGAGAGAGTTGTTTTTTGATGTGAAACTTCACACTAGATCTCGCTCACAGTGGAGTCTTTGTAGCTCAGTGGTAGAGCATTGGAGCGCGGAAATCCGAAGGTCAGAGGTTCAATTCCTCATGGGAACTAAGAATTTTTTCTTTGTGCCACGCTCGTGGCAAGACAAAAAACGTCTCATTATATCATTATAACGCTCCCAGACAAAATTAGTTGGGACACTTCACCAGAGCAACGTCTATGAAGTTCTTTCACTCTCTCCCACCTTCAAATGTTGCTGGCTGCCATCTAGTAGACCAATATTGAGAAGGGCGGGGAGGGGGGGGGGTATTACATGTGCCAACAAATGTGTTTGGGATTGCAGATAGCATGAAGAATTCTACTCTTCTTTTGGTTTTCTTGTTTTCGTCCTGTTTTTGGTTTTCGTTTATCTTTTTGCTAATTCAGCAAAAGAAAGAGATCACTCGTGTCTAGTAAACGCAAATATTTCTGGCTTTGGTTTAGTGATTGGTCATTACTTATCACTGGGGGAGGGGAGGGAGTCAGAGGATTTTGGTTTATCATCGCGATAAAATGACCTAATTCCCTTATAAGGCTCTGTAGTATTGTTATGGTCCCTCCTCATTGGCAGGTAATTAGCAGTCAATTTCTTAGTCCCCCCTCCCTTCATACTCTGTTGGCGACGACCCCCCTCCGTTCCCCTTTTAAACCACGTGATTCCCCTAAATCTATCGACCTCCCCACCCCCCCTCCTTCACAGGCACTTAATAATGACTGATTCTCATGTTTTACCAGGAACTCAATTTTTTTCTTAAATTTCATCTGGAATTTGTTATCCAAGTGAACTATCAAGTTTAACAGCGTTAAATGGGACGTTTGTGGTTTAATAAACGTTTGTTTTCGCCACAAATACCCTGGTTATTCGCTTTGTGGTGTCATGTATTTATATTTCAACTCTGTTAGAAGACTATTTGTAATTTCCTTCGGTTTTGCTTTCAATAAACTACCCACCAATTTCTGCTTTTGCGAAAATGGACGAAGCGAATAAAATCGACGATTTTCGTCGTGAGTGGCTACGTCAGCATCGTGCGCACTCGGACTGGCAAGCCATAATCAAACCGTGTTATGACAATATGACCTGTGGAAAGGTGAAGCGTGGCTGGGAAAAAGCTAACAGAACCAATTCAATTTCACTCCTGTCGAATGACGAAGTCAAGGATGCACACTCCGATTTCGACCGTTGTCCACGCGGAGGTGGTTTGCGCCCGAAATTCCTCTCGATCAGCATTTTTCTCGGCCATACTTTACGATCTAAGATCACTGCATCATCCTCAACACAAAAACTCCCTGAGCACTTCGCTAGAAACGAGCGTTTTCTGCCCGCATTTCCAAGTCCGCTTCTTTCTGGTTATGCTCTTGACAAGCAGACTAGACACGGCCGCGGAAGAGACTTGGTTATGATTTCAATTTTCTCTCTACCGCGAGTGGTACGGTCGATCAATGTACAATGCTTACCTCATCCCCTGAGACACCACGCCTTAATCTATGGTCCTGATCAACCAATAAGACAGCGAGGTGAAACTAAAACAGGGCCCATATGTTCGAGGGCCGATTAGCACAAACCCAAGGATAATTAAAATCTAAGTTCCTCAATTTCTCTGTTTAAGAACCTTTTTCAGATCATTTACACTATTCTTCTTAGAGCATTCAATAATCAAATTGGACACAAAATGAATCCTACTGAATTTTCTTTTAAAGCTTTCAGATCTGAAATCAAATTTCACACTAACCCTGGGTTATCTGAACCCAGCATTGAACATCTTAGCCCTGATAAACAACGGACAAAATTTGAATACCCTGCGGGGTTTGCTGTGAGCACTTACGCTTGGATTATTTTCGCTTAAAAAAAATGACGACATGCCAGTAACCACCAACTACTCAACTAAATATTACGAAGAACGAGTTGTCACATAAAGAAAAATTATGAACACCAACACAAGGAACTTCATTGACAATCTGCGTACTCTCAATAGCTTAAACTACTCGAAATTTTATTGTCCCTTACAATGAATTTCCGGTGACTAAATGAAGGAGGTAGATCATGGGTCATTCGGCCGAATCTTCCGGGCTTTTCCATTTCTTCCAGAAGTTTAGTGACATCGCCCGGCAAAACATTGTAGTTTGATAAGCCATGCATGGAAGGGTAAATGCAATCGAAGTTAGGGCAATGGTATTGCGGCATGTAAGACTTCCCATACAACGTGCGCACTATTACTGTCAACTTCAGGTGGCGAAATATTTCACCTTGCCATGAATTTCAAAAGCAATCTACGCGTAGGAAAAAACAATATTTTTTATTGGATTCCGACGTCAAACTTGCAAAAAGCTATGATACCTAAATATTTATCTTAGGTTCGCACTTGAAAATTTGTTCTCTTTTAATGTAAGCTTTTCGCCCCGTGATTTTTAAAGGAATAATCCATCCCCAAAGTTCCCAAAATGAAATCTTAGGATATTCATCTTGAAACTTTGCCACTCTTAACTCTTTTAAGATTCGCTACAGTTAGTCTTGGTTATTACTGCGGCAGGAAGCAATGTCTTAAAGAAGTCGAGGAAAGGAAGACACTGCCACGATATCTCTAAATCCGTGTTACTTCGCCTACTTTCTTAATCAACCCTTTCACTCTTATGTTCAAAATATCATATCTCCTTAATGATTGCCAAACGTTTCTTACAATTTTGGAGCTGAGAATTTACAAAGCTAACTGAATTGAGTGGGGTGCAATTTGGTCTGAAATCATCATAGGCATGATTTCAAAATCTAACGGGCGCGCAGAGTAAGTTTGATTTGAAATCACAAGTATGATTTCAGATTAAAATTGTACTACGCCACTTTCAATCACCACTTTTTTACTTCCATTTTGAAGTTGTAAAATTCAACTGCTCAAATACACGATGTTTTAGTTTGTATAAAAATTTTGTTGATCCAGTGCTGAGCTCGTTTATAAGAGTCAAAAGTTGTCTTTCATTTTCCTGCAATTTGATTATTTACTTTAATTTAAATCGTATCTTTTCATTGATATGACATGTACAGTGATGTGAAATTTTCAGAAAATAAAAGTCCGACAAAATGACACCAAGTATTCTAATTGTTATTACAAGGGTACACACCTTTTGCACTCGACCCTTCCGCGCTCTGACTGCACAATGTCTGTCTTTCGTTTGCGTCTTCATCTCATGTTGGGGACGCAAGGGGAGGGGGAGGGGGAGGGGCTAAATAAAAGTATGCTTTAGTAGAGGTACCTATGAAGAATACAAGAGAAAGGCAAAGAAAACGAAGCCTGCCAATCAAAACGATCGGTCAAATCGCCACAAGCCTGAACACGCCAGTGAACAAGCCTGAACACGCCAGTTAATTTAATTTGGTTTTATCATCTGAATTTATACAATATAACTTGGCCACCGTAGAGTTTCTAAAGCTGACATTTGGAATGTTAGTCCTCGAGTGCTAACGCTCGAATGTCATCTTTAATAAATCTGTACGGTTGCCAATTTACATTTTCAATTCAGTGAATAAAACCAAATTATCTTGTTATATCTCCCACCGACGCAGCACCAAAGTTTCTTTACAAACTTTCCCCCGCTCTAAATTCAACCCCCTCGAGTCATGCGCGGGATGATAACATATATACCCCTTTATGTAAACTTGACTTCCACTCAAGGGTGTATCAGAGGTTTGGCGCATGCGTGTGTGTGTGTGTGTGTGGAGAAGGGGAAGGGGGAGGGGGATGTCAGAAGGAGAATGTGCACCTCCTTTTGTAAACTTCACTTTCCTCAAGGGTACATGGTGGGTTTTGATGACGGTGGGAGAGAGGTTGGGAGAATTTTGAACCCCTCTTTCTAAAATTGACTTCCCCTCCCTGGTGCGTGATGGGGAAGAGGTGCCTATGACAAGGACCTTTTTTTGCGTATGTATTTAGCTTATTATATATTCAAACCAACTCCGACAGAAGAAAAATTTGAAAAAATGAAGCTCGGTTTTTACGGGCCCTAAAGTGCTTTTAATTTGTCCTTAAAGTGCCCGGTAGACTGGTAACGAGCCAGCCGGCGATAGCGTAGAAAACTGTGAAAACTCTCAGTTGTCACTTACAAATCTCTCACGTCTCTTGCAATTTTGTATCAGTCAGCTTTGAAAAACTCTTGAAATAATGTCCAATAAGTATGTCTGTCCACCTTCAGCAAGCTCTTAAAGAGTTGTGAAACATCGTACTCAAGTAGTAAAGAAGAACTGGCAGTTGCAAGTACGGTCCAGAAGAACCGCGTGCATTAAACAAATATTTCGCGTGCATTAAACAAATATTTCGACCAAGACTGAAAAAGGGACAAAGACGATTTCTCGCTTGCGGTGTTAAGGTCAAGATTAGAGCAAAAAACTCCCGTTACAAGTTCTATGGCAAAAATGAGAGGCTGTATTCTATTATCATGATTGCAGACGGTTTTTGGCCGCTTGTCAACCAGCGTAGTGACACTATTGTTTATACAAATTCATTCTGAAACCAATATTTTTCTGTCAACCAAAGTGATTTGATAGAGAGAAAAGGGAGGATTCACAAGTTATTTATCGGCTTGAGGTAGTGACCGACGTGTTTGCTTAAAAAAATACTGCCCAGCAGGAAAACGAGGTATATTTATGAAAAATGACAACGAAAGTTGGGATGTACTCGGCGACTCACGAAAGCGTTACCGTGGCCCGTGGGCAGAGATAGGAAAATACTGACCGGGTAAAGAACCAATCAGATTGCAAGATTCGTTACCGTGCCCTCTGAAAAAACAATAACAACCCGATATGTGATGAGAATAAAGAGAAATATCAATTTAGGGATAATTAGTTGATTCAAAACTAAATTCTCTGAACTAACATTATAAGAATTGTATGGTTGACAGTAGGAGAATTACAAATTTGATCTGGGAGTTAGAGGATTAAGGCTGTAAACAAAGACTGTTACGCTGCAATTCAACCATTTCTTGAGCAGCTGAGGCGGAACGTGACATATGAATGGAAAATAGCAAAATTTGGCTTGCGCAGGCGAAGAAAGACTTGGATTGCAGCGTCTAAATTTGACAAATTTTGCGAACAGAAATTCGATAAACGCAGGATACTATTTTGTGATGTTTCTAAAGACTATAAATGCGTTTATTTCTCAGCGGAGTTGATGGTTACCATGCTCGGCTTTTGAGATAAGAGCAACCTTGCATTGCTGCAAGAAACATAATTACAGGTTCACAACCATATTTCATCGCTAGATGAAGAACTCTATGCAGGAGTTGGCCATAGGTATTCACTGATTTCAGTTAGCAAGACAAGTCACTCTTTCACCCAGTTTTTCTGTGTAAGCAGATTAAAACCCACCCCCTAAAACATCCAAATTGCATCGACCATGGGTCAGTTTACAAGAAATATCAAACGAAAAAAGGGAATTGAAGAAAGGAAGCAGCAGGCTAAGGAGCATCGTCATCAAACGGACTTTCTGGATGAACGCAAAAAAAGTAAACACATCAACAAAAAACAGAGGAGAAAAACTGAAGTTCTACTGAAAATACCTTTATTTAAATCAGTTGCGTCTTAAGAAATACATAAATGGTTCAAGTAAACTTATCCTTACAAAATTAAAAAATATCTTGCGACAACTTTTCTAAAAAGAGTTCACTTCGAAAACTAAATTGTTCTTCACAGCCTACAACAAAGCCTCATATAGTCATCATAAAGAGTCTTACCATACAACATGGCTACAACTCAATTAATTAAATCTTTGCACCCTAAGAGTTATCAACTTCAAGTTTCTCACAGGACTTAAAAGTGTCAGCACATTATCACACTGAAGTAAGTTTATGAGAATCAATAAACTTATTACCAAAGAATAATTACTCTAACCTTTAATCAATTATGACAATCCCTCTCAAGAAAAAATATGTGAGCAGAATTTATTGCTAAAGACAAAAAATATATTACATCCGATTTTCAACTACAACAAAATCCGAGGCAGTTCAATGTTTCCAAATTATCCTCGCGCGGATAATCTGGTGGTTTACACGCACGCGCGTTACAGATGAAGCATAGTTTCTTTTATCAGCTTTATCAATTAAACGTGAAAAGGTAAAAGCTGTATAGGTAAGATTGTAATAAAGTGTAACGGTCTCTAAACGTGCAAGCTTTTATAACAGCTCTTACAAACGTAAATAATCTTGGCAAACAGATGCTACGTAAGTCTTATACTAATACTCATATCGATAAATAGAAGCTATTGTACATTTACCCTGTTCAAGGTCAGAGTCAGTAATCGCTGCTTATTCCTGACGTAAACGCTTCTTAAAGTTGGTCATAAGGCAAGGTAGCCACGTTCTATGAGGGGTTTATTTTACCAAAAGTATACTTTCAGAGATGGATGACACTCCCGCGCAGCAACCAGAGCAGCAACACCAACATCACCAATTTTATTACCCTCCAAATTCAACGTTGTCAGCGATGTATTCTCTCGCAAAAACTCAGCCAGAGCAGCAGCATCATCATCACCAATTCCATTAGAACCCAAATCCAACGTTTTCAGCGATGTATTACCGTATTTACCCGCAGATAGGTCGCACCCGCGTATTGGCCGCACCCCAAACTTTCAATGGTTTTCATGGGAAAAAAAAAATTGTTGAGGTCGAGTACCAGGATAAATAAAGCAAAGTTTGAAATCAACAACAGCTGATGTGTATCAAGTCAAGTTTATTTTTGCAATAATTCCTACACGAACGTGAAAATGTTCAAACTAGAAACTGAAACGCCTATTCGCTAACATTTTATATACAAAATAATCTTAATTAAAGATAATTTTTTCGAACAAGTTTCTGTCCTTATATGTACAAACACGAGTAAAGTGAAGCATAACCCTTGTAAACACGTTCGCCAAAATCATAAACAAGTTGTAATCTGTTAACAACTATTAAGATATTTATATGAAACTAATATACATTCCGTGATGAACTTTTCAATCGATAAAAGCTACACAACAAAGTTTCATTGTTGTCCGATCAAAATTAAAATCCATTGAAATCACCTTCATCAATGTCACTTTCACCAAAAATGTCACGTTATTCTTGTTCGTTCAAAATCGGCGATTTCTTATTGCCTGATCGAGAAGTGTCAAACGAAGACGACAAGTTTGCAGTGGCTGTTTATGAAGAACTTGGCATCGATGGGAAGAAAATTGTTGGACATTTACCAATGGAATTCAGCAGAATTGCATCCTATTTTATAGAGAACGGTGGTGAAATTTCCTGCAAAGTGACTGGAAAAAGGAAGCACTCGAAAGGCCCACGAGGAGGAATGGCTATTCCGTGCAAGCTGTTTTGGACATCTTCAAACAAGAGACACGTTAAAAAACTTGATGCGCTCATTGCTGCAGAGAAAATCAAGATTCTTCGAAGATATGGACTTCGCGTTTAGTTGTATGTGTTGTAAGTTAGGAACAATTTAAAGCGAACATTAAAACGCCAATTTACTGTACTACCGTGAGTTCTCGTGCATATTAATGAGGTGTCAAAACGCTTGTACCCGCGTATAAGCCGCAACCCCAATTTCGGTCCCATTTTTCCGGGAAAAAAGTGCGGCCTATCCGCGGGTAAATACGGTATGTCTCAAACACTCACCCAGAGCAGCAACACCAACATCACCAAATTTAATACCCTCCAAATTCAACGTTGTCAGCGATGTATTCTCTCGCAAAAACTCAGCCAGAGAAGCAGCACCCTCATGACCAATTCCATATTCAAGAAAAGCAAAGTTTGTGAGCCATGTACTACTTTCCCGCGTGCACTCACCAGCATGAGCGTAATCACCAATCATATCACGTCTCATATTCAAGGTTGTCAGCGATGTACTATGTTTCAAACACTCACCCAGAGCAGGAGCACCAGCATCACCAATTTCATTACGTCTCAAATTCAAGGTTGTCAGCGATGTATTATGTTTCAAACACTCACCTAGAGCAGCAGCACCAGCATCACCAATTTTGTTACCATACAAATCTAACGCTGTCAGCGATGTATTATGTTTCAAACACTCACCCAGAGCAGCAGCACCATCAGCACCAATTCCATTAGAACCCAAATCAAACGTTTTCAGCGATGTATTATGTTTCAAACACTCACCCAGAGCAGCACCACCATCAGCACCAATTCCATTTAAACTCAACTTCAAAGTTGTCAGCGATGTATTATGTTTCAAACACTCACCCAGAGCAGGAGCACCAGCATCACCAATTTCATTACGTCTCAAATTCAAGGTTGTCAGCGATGTATTATGTTTCAAACTCTCACCCAGAGCAGCAGCAGCACCATCAGCGCCAATTCCATTTAAACTCAAATCCAAAGTTGTCAGCGATGTATTATGTTTCAAACACTCACCCAGAGCAGCAGCACCATCAGCACCAATTCCATTAGAACCCAAATCAAACTTTGTCAGCGATGTATTATGTTTCAAACACTCACCCAGAGCAGCAGCGCCATCAGCACCAATTCCATTTAAACTCAAATTCAAAGTTGTCAGCGATGTATTATGTTTCAAACACTCACTCAGAGCAGCAGCACCATCATCACTAATTTCACTTTCACTCAAAACCAACGTTGTCAACGATGTACTATCTTTCAAACACTCAGCGAGAGCAGCAGCACCATCAGCACCAATTCCATTTAAACTCAAATTCAAAGTTGTCAGCGACGTATTATGTTTCAAACACTCACCCAGAGCAGCAGCACCATCAGCACCAATTCCATTTAAATCCAAATTCAAGGTTGTCAGCGATGTTTTATATTTCAAACACTCACTCAGAGCAGCAGCACCATCATCACCAATTTTATTTCCACGCAAACCCAACGTTGTCAGCGATGTATTATCTTTCAAACAATCGGCCAGGGCAGCAGCACCCTTACCATCAACTATATTCTCATCTAAATTCAACGTTGTCACAGTGGTATTTGTTTTAAGAACGTGGCTTAAAAAGACAGCTACAGTTTCATCTACTTCTGCATCTGAAAAATTAAGAGTTTCAATTTGAAGAGAAGCACCGACAGCGGAAGCCAATTTTTTAACAAAATTTTTGTTCTCCTTTTGGCATTCATGAACACAATCTAATATAAGAGTCAAGTCTCTCTCTTTTGTTGCTATACTTTTCAGAAGGTTTACCGCTGTTTCTTCGCGTCGTTTTACAAGCATACCGAATGTAAACAGAAGCACTTCTTTCAGCTCATGGCGATATTTTTTGTCAGCAGCTATGCTGTTCAAGCTTTTTTCTTTCTGGATAAGCTGACAACTGAGATAGAATGCTGCGAAGAATTCTTGGAAAGTCTTGTGAAGAAAGCTATAACGTCTAGTGGGTCTTAGTTTACTGCCTCCAGGCTGAACTGACAGAAATCCAAATCCAGGTAAATCGCTTGCTTTGTGTTTTCCAAGTTCCTTCTCGTCAAAACCCAAGTTGTCTTCAAGTAAACCTTTCAAAGCTATCGAACCAAGGTGTTTCAATTGGCTCTCGTAAAGGTCAACAAGGTCTTCACCATTTTCTGGTAGTTGCTGCTTTGTTCTGTACCTCCTTAGTACACACTCCACTATATCCATGTACAGCTTCGTTCTGCTTTCAGGAAATACACCTTTCAAATCTTCATAGACCAGGCAAAGAAGCGCAGTGTTGAGAGGATTCGTCAAAATTACACGTAACCTGTAATCAACACATAGGTGCACAATAAGCTGCTCGGCCAATTTTGGTTTGGCTCTAAAGTAATTTCTGACGAAGGTTTCTACATCTTCTTCAGTAAATCCCTCAACCTCCAGCAGCGTGTCGCAGTATTTTCGAACTTTCACTCCAGCTTCGTGTCGTGCCGTTGCAACCACACGACAGTTTGGCAGTACTCGCCCTTGAATAATTTCTGAAAATATAGGTAGCTTCTTCTCAGAAACTTCATCCAATCCATCGAGTACCAGAAGAACATTAGATTGATTGTGGCGAATGAAGTCGAAGAATCTCTCTCGTTGGTCTTCACCAACTTCTCGAGGCAGAAGTTGATCTTCAATAGCCTCCCAAAGGCAAGACTGAACATCACGACATTTGATCAAAAGAACTATTACGAAGTTTGTGAAGAAATTTCCGGTTGTGTGTTTTCCTGTGGCCCAGTCGATAACAACTTTTTTACAGTAAGTTGTCTTTCCCATACCAGGCTTCCCTTCAATTAACACTACTCTTGGTTCTTCACATTCCTCGTGCCGGTTGAAGATTTCAGACATCGTGACAACTCGGTCTGTTGCGGTTCCTCTCGTGTTCTTTCTGTAGATGACTTTAAGTCTGGTGTAGATGTCGTCAAAGGAGAAGTTAAAGTCTTCACACCAGGGAAACGGTGCCAGCCGACCTTCCCGAGTTTTGTAGAGTTGACGAATGTTATTAATCATTTCAGTTGGGTCATATCCACCTGATAAACAACTGGCTGTTAGTTTTTGAGGCATTCTTACCGACACGCTATGACTCTCGGAAAGTAAGCAATTATTGGATGATGTTGAGCATGATGTCGTGAAATATCAACACCTAGGTCTGAGTTATATGCCGAAGCCGAAGGCTGATATTCTCAGGGTTTAGAGTAAATATACTAACGTTCGATCGCAAAAGCTGCAATCTGATTGGCTAAGCTACTCACTATCTATTCCGTGATCGATACAAACGAATGTACACAGCACGGGGGATAGTCCCCGTTTGTATCAATATTCCATAAAAACACGAGCCTATCTTCCTTTCAAGTCTTACTGACATTTAGATTTAAATTAAAATATCGGATTTTTCGCTCTCAGTTCCATGCGTGATGGCGAATTCAAGCTTGGCCTTCAAAAACTAACTCGAGCCAGTATTCCAATTATCAGTTAGCTAGCGTAATACACACCTTGCTGCTTTGTTTCTCTTTGATGTGCCACCAAATCGTCAAACCCGTGACTCTTGCTTCCAACATCAATTTTCATTTGATCAAGGTAACTTTTGATGTCCCCTGAGGATGAACATTTCAATATTATTAGCGGAGCAGAAGCCTCAACTGATAGCCACTACATTTACAATAGATCGCGTATGAAAAACAATACACTTTTCAAAGATAACTTAATGTCATTGCTACAGAGCAACATTAATTCTCAGCTCTATTGTGCAACATGTCAAATGGCTCTGGCAGAAGAAGGAAGGGCTGTAAGGAGAAACCCAAACACAACAGCCACGCTGGTTACAAAGACGGCGATGAGGGGTCTAATTACAAATCCTTCTAAAGAGCACCTTTTTGCACGCACATGACACAGGTCTACTTTCAATGAAAATTAAGCATTACTCATCGCCCATCTTAAGAATTTTCATTCAAATTTGTGTTGTAATAATCTGTTTTAAAAACAAACACCATCTCTTTGCTGTATTGTCCGTAATTGCCGTGTGATCACATGCCAAGTTTTGTTAGTATATTTGTTTAGTTTATTATTTGTAGTTTATTTGAGCCTCGTTGGTTTCAAACTTTGGGCCGGTTATTTAACCCAAACCGCGGTTTTACACAAGCAATGGGCCTTAGGAATTCTCTATAAGAGGGTTGATTTAATTATACAAATGTCCATCCGCAGTTAGTTTTCGGCTCTCTTGACACAGTTAAAAAAAATAACTGTTCAGATAAAAGGTTCGGCTGACTAGAAGATAGTTTAGAGCGAGGTTTTGTTCAACAACGGCCAAACTTTATTAAATAACGGGCCCTTTATGTCTCTTTCCACGAGGTTATATAGGTTTACTCTGTTTTAATATTGCTCACTCAAAAAATACCTGCATTAAAGTGAGGCCAATCTTGGAATATGACTGGATCATTCAAAATGTTGGCCACAACAGATGCTGCCATCACACAGGCAATTTGTTTCCATTTCCCACTTGAAGACTGCGTTTCATCTGCAAAGTCTTTGATGCCCTTGACGACCACCCATTCTGTCTTAAAATCGTGAGCTGCTGCATACACTCCTGAAAAAAAAACACTCATGTCTGTTAAGACTACCTCATACATTCTAATGAGGCTGATGTCTAAAAGTCGTGCGCGCACGTGCGATTTTTTGACGCGCACGATTTCTTTTATTCGCCATAGCATGCGATCTTTTGCGCGTTTAATTCGCGTTTTTCGGTTAGCGTATACGCGAGCGGTACTGTATTTTCTTAGCATCCTTAAAATAATTGTTCAGTCAAAGCTCATAAAGATTCACACTCATGCTGTTTGTAAACATGCACATCACAGAAAAAAGTTAGTTAGTTCCGAAATCTAATTTTTTCAACTAGTAATTAAAAAAAAATTGTACAGTGAGACTGTAAAATTATTCTTCTAGCTTCACCCTGTTTCATAGGTAACTTTCAACATTTTTCAAAGGACAAACTTCTGTCAGATAGAGTTAACCCTTTCACTCCTAAGATCTCATTAGTAATTCTCTTTAACCCTTTAACTCCCGTGAGTGACCAAGTAAGAATTTCTCCTTACTATATCGATACAATATCATGCAGACAAGTGATGAGAATAAATAAAAATGTCAATTATGGGATTACTAATTGATCCAATACCGAATTCTCCAAAGTAACATAATGAAAATCATTTCACAGACAGTAAGGAGAACTGGTAATAAGATCTTGGGAGTTAAAGGGTTTGTTTCTATTATACAATTCCTATGATGTTAGTTAGGAGAATTTGGTTTTGGATCAACCACTAATCCCCTAATTGACTTTTTTTCCTTTTTCCATTACTTATCTGCTTGATATCATGTTGATACTGTAAGGAGAAACTCTGTCTTGGTCAGTCATGGGAGTTTAAGACGGTAAATTATGGCACCTATCGTCAAAACTCTACCGTCTTACATTAAGGACAGCCAACACGCACTTGAAATTTTTCGTGACTTTAGTTTCCTCGACCAAAACAAACTTATTTTCACCATGGATATAACATCTCTTTACACTGTCATTCCCAATGACGAAGGTCTCCGGGCCCTCAAACATTTTTTCGATCAACGCACTATTAAGGAACCTAGCTCTGAAACACTACTCCGTCTGGCCGAACTGGTACTCACACTCAATTGCTTTTCATTCGGTGGTAACTACTACAAACAAACTAATGGCGTGGCCATGGGTACTAAAATGGGACCCAGCTACGCCAATCTTTTTGTAGGTTTTATCGAACATCAATCACTTGGTAAAATGCCAAATTTTAGTGTCATTTAAGTAAAATTAAACAACTATTAAACCCAAAGACAAATTTAAGCCATGTTTACTAAACTTAAACATGACTTAAAAATGTACCTTTGTTTAGGCGAGGTTTAAGCATTCTTAAATGCAAATTAAATCGACATTGAGATTTAAGCTATGTTTAAGTCATTTTAACCGTACTTAAATCCTTTGAAGGATTTAGGGTTACTTTAAACCACCTTAAATCTAACGTTAAACCTATTGGGGAGATTTAAGGTCTAGTTAAAGGAGCCTTAAATACAACATTAAATTTATCATAATATTTATGCCGCGTTTAAGGACCTTAAAAACACATCAAATCTTTTGGTGTACACCAAGTCTACTTTATTGACATAATCTCTCACCAGAACCAGAAACCATACGAGAGCAGCCTCCAGCAACCTTCAATGAATTAATCATAGATTAATATTAATATTATGTATTTAGTAAAGCCACAATATTTCACGCTACTGATTTTATTGCTTTTTCAATTCTTTGGGTAATGAAACTGTGTTTGTTGATTGTGAACAAGAGACTTGATTTCTTGTGTTGGAAACTGTTTCACTAAAGGAAGGTGGTTGCACAGGGAATTTGACTAACCTGAGCAAATAAGGTACATTTCTTCAAAACCATATAATTTTAGTATATACCAAACCAGTGGACAGTGTTTTTTGCATGCTCTGATTGGCTACTCAAACTCAGGATAGTACATGCATGTGCTATCCACTTCCCAGCTTAAGCTGAAGTGTGAAAAACTTTTTTTTGCAGTGTTCTGAGATATAAATTTATAATTCTTTTATCTCACTGGTTTGGTATATACTTCACAGCTCATTAAATATCCACCACCACTAAGGGGAATAATATTTATTGTTAAATATATTAAAAACAACAACGACATGTGAATGTAGATTGATGTTAATAACTGGCTGGTAAAATAATGGCACGGCGTGGAATAGGGCAAACTGCCATGAGTTTTACATTGTCAAGAGTTAAATAAGCTCCAGCAAAAAGACTGTGTATCCTATAAACAGGCAAAAAGTAGCTTGATGCTCTAGGTTCAAAGTTATTTGCGTCCCACACACAAAGGGTATTAAAACTTCCCAAGCATTGGTTTTGCTGAACAAGGAAACCGGGGTTTCTGAGCATGAAGTGAACAGCTCTGAACTGCAAACGTCACCAGACATCTCTAACTGAACGTTGAAAAGCGCGCGTTTGTATCGAGGACGCGGTATGTCTCGTCCCCAGAGTGAGGCCGAGATCCTTATGCGCATGACAAATACCGTATGAACGCCAATCAAATGTCCAAAACTTTAATCGCGGGATATTTGATCTTTCACTGTCGTTCGTTCACTCGGTCGAGTTTCGTTTCGTTGCGGGCACGTGTTTGGATTCTTCCTCGATAGGATGATGGCTGCAAACGATCCAGTTCAAGAGAGACAGCTTGTTCTTATGGAAAGAATGAGTAGAAGGATTGATTCGATTCTCGAAGGGCAAAAGAAACTAGAAGATACGAATGCAGTCCTTCAGCAAGAAAATGCAAAGCTGAAGAACCAACTTGCGAGTCTGGAAGGGCAGGCAAAGAAGAAAGGCAACAAACGTTCTAAAAGCTCTCGCAGAGAATCAAATGTTGTGATTCCAAATGACTTAAGGGTAAATATTCTTTAATTACTTTAAGGATATAAATTTTTTCAACTTTAGTACCGTTAAGTTGTGTTTGAGAGTTTCAGTTGCGGTGTATCAGAAGCATAAAACGTGTCTTCAAAGACACCGCAATTCCGCCATCACGCGTGTTCTGTGTTAACTTAAAGCACAATATGTGTAGATGTTGGTTCTAGTGCTTATCACAAAGTTGGAACATCCTTGTGCTGAATTCTTGTGCCTATTTTGCAAGCATTTAGCAAAAATACTGTTTACCCAGTTTAAAATTCCACTGTGTACTGTTTACCCAAAAACCCTGCTGACCCTGATTAAAGAAATAAACAAGTTTGTGGTTTGAATTGACTTTTGACATATGATGTTCTTCCATATTATCTTCCAGAAACGGTTTCGGTTCATCTACAAAAAGATGGTAGAAAAAAAAGTGACACAAGGTTTCATCATTAATTAGGAGTATGTTATTTTTTTATCATACATAAGATGATGTGTTTAAATAGCAAGGCACTAAGAGAGATGGCATGCAAAATATTAGAATTAAAACTTTACCACCAAGAACTAAATCTCTCTCTGACCAGCTTCTTCTAAGGGACTGTTAGTTATCTGTTTTGAGGCCAGTGTTTAGAGTCTGGGGCCAGTGTAAAATATTCAAATTGGGAGTAGGAGGTGGTAAACTTTTAGAATCTGTTATTTCAACTATTATGTTGCTGATAGATTAATACATGCAAATTTTTGTTTTGAGAAATCTTTTCCCCCCAAGAACCAGAAATCCTAATGTCAGTTTGAAGGTGTAAAAAGCATGTAGCTTCTGCACTGTACCAGCAGTGATTAGAAAATTGTCCCTCTTGTATAACTGCTTTACTTGAATTATTATTTCCTTTTTTGGCTGAATAATAATAATAATATTATTATAACTGCCTCTGGCTATTGTTTAAAACAAAAATAACATTCTCATTTTTATTACAGTCCACAGTCAGAGAGAAACCAGAGTATTTTTACAAAAGTGAAAGAAGTACTGAAAAAAGAGCATGGAGGAGAAAGCTGCCTATGGACTGACTTACAAATGGAAGGTATTACATTACAGGAATCAAGTTTTAATGTTGTGTGCAAGTTAGAACAAGAAGCATTTACCTTGTGCAAAATCAAACAAATTTTCTGAAATATGTTGGACAGAAAACTTAAAAACTGAGAGGGAAAACACAATATTACCAGCATTAATTCTTTTAATTAATATATATCCATAAGCTGATGTTACATATACACATAGACTTGTCATTGTATTGTAATTTTAGGATATCATGCAGCGATAATAATTATTGTATTTGACTCAACAGCTCAGTTTTATCGGTACTTCAAAACAACTAAAGAAAGAGAGCAGAGGATAAGAAAAGGGAAAAATGAAGAGCATAAAGAAAAGTGCAAAAGGAGCAGGCGTTTGCTAAATGTAAGGACTAGCTAAGTTGTCTTGCTTTTGCCATGCTAAACCTATATTCGAGAATAAATTTTCAAGATAGTGTGGCTGAAGCATGGCTTCTGAATCAAACGTTTCAATTTAGTTTGACAACAAGTGTTGTTTAATACTGTGGCAAATTTGTGCATGGCATTGTACCAACATAATAATAGTTTGAAAACACAATACAATGTGGGATAATATACAGCAACAAAAAATGAAACAATGCCATGCACAAATTTGTCATACACTGTAAGTAGGACTGGTATGTTTACAACTGGTGTACAAATACACATTAATTAGGAAAGTCAACCTTGCTGGTAGTTAACCAAATAATATGGGTTTGCTTTAATTTAGTACTGTTTTGTAGCATGAATTTTTTTCTGGGAGTTCTATTTATTGCTGATTGTTATTTTCATATTTTATATCTTTTGTGGGATATCATTTTGAGTTAGAAAAGTATTTCTATTTGACAATAAATTATATGTTTCATAGATATAATTTGGTCTGGTTATTAACTAAATAATGACTAAATTGTTGCTTTTTGTTCCATTAGAAACTGGAAAGGCGTCAGTCATCCTATGAGATGCTACAAGCTTCTATGACACCAAAAGAAAAACAGTATTATAGTGAAATCCTTTACATTGATTATATGAGTAGCAAAGAACCAGATTATGAGGAGCAAGAAGATTTCATTACTGGTGAAAAAGAAAAGAAACTGGCAAGATATGTAACCAAGAAGCTATCATGGGAAAGAACAAGCTTGACAAATGCAAAAGCCAGGCTAGACAGAACCTACAAAAATAATTTGACATTTGACCCCCCATGCCAGGGCAATGGCTAAGCCAAGGAGTGTTGGTGGCATGTCGGAGAGGCCTGCACCTGCTGGCCCACTTTGGGCTGTCAGGCAGATAAACAAAGAGTCGTGATTGAAAAAATACTTAACACTTTTTCTACTTTTTATTCATTGATTTATCATGTATTTAATGGCAAACTGAAGTAATTGTTTTGTTAGAACAAATTATTGTCATCTAGATCACAGGGATAGTTTCTTCCAAGTATTGTTAAATTTATTGACTTATGATGGGGAAAATTTGTTCCTGTCAAGCATAAATAAGCTAGGTATGTGTGACATTTTAACCCTTTAACTCTTAAGATCTGATTGGTAACTATCCTCTCTAGCTGCTACATATTTCCCTGTAACTTAGTTATGAGAATCTGGTGTGATATCAAGACAAAGACCTATACCTGATAAGTTTGAGAATTCTCATTATCTCTTTGCTGGATAAGTTCAAGATATTTTAGGGAGAAGTTACTTGTTAATCACTCCTGGGAGTTGAAGGGTTAATTACAAATAGGCAGTAGCTTTAAGAATGTGTACCAGTGAATTTAAAATAAAAGAAACTTGAAACATATATTGTTTAGTGTGATATGTGACCTGGTGGGTGGCAGTTTAGTAATGAAACAACAAAACAATAATATTTCACTGATTTCACAAATTTGATTCAAAACTAAAATAAGCAACAAATTTTGAGCAGATTAATTTGCATTAAATGGTACTTTGACAACATTAAATGTTTGAGCTCTGTTTACTTCAATTAAACAGTACTTAAACATACAGGAATGTTTTGGACACATTTAATGTGCACTTAAACCTGCATTAAGTTTTAGCCTTAAGATAGTATAAACCAGGTTTAAGTCCAACTTAAATCTAGGTATAAGTGACTTAAACATCAACTTAAACTTATTAAACCTGAGTTTAAGACAGGATTAATCCATGTTTAAGGACACCTAAATATATCTTTTCTCCATGTGAATTTTTTAGCCAATACCACGGCCCAAAACCTCAACTCTACGGCGGGTGTCTACAAAACGAAGACCGAAGACCGAAGACCGAAGACCGAAAAACGAAGACCGAAAAACGAAGACCCTAATTTTTTTGCCCGAATAAGGCACGGACAGTTAAAAAACTAACCCAAAGCGTTCCTCAGGACAAACCGATGTGAAATTAATGTGACGCCAATTCACGCGAAATAACTGCGGCTTTTGTTTTCCGTTTAAAAAGAACCGTGTGGATCTAAAAAGTAAAGACCGTTGCTAAAACTGTTTGCGAATAAACAAATAATTTAAAGCACTAAGGAAGACCGGGAGCGTTATTTGTTCTTCTTTGGGTCATAATTGAATGTCTTCATTTGAAAAACTCTTTTTAGTTGGAACTCTTGTTGCTCTCACTTGACTTGTAAATTTCTCACTTTTTAGTCCGGAAACCGAAAAAAGGTAATTTACATTTTACCGGAAGTACAAACTTTCAGAGCAATTAACTGACACAAGCCAAACATTTCTGGAGAATAAAAAAACACAAATGAAACAATTTTTAAAATTTCTAAACAGACAAATACCTTTTCTCTGCAAGCTATTGACGTTAACTTTAGTGCCAACACGTACAACGGAACTTTTTGCCGGCTGATTGCACTCTACAGACATAAAGCTCATGAAATCTAGCCGCTTTTCACCAACCATAAATGATTGACAGTTCTCGCCTTTTTGCGTTTTGCATTTTGGCAAAAGCCTGACTTACCGCCGGCCTGATTATTTCGCTCTTCTTTGGTTGAATTGCGGTCATATCAAAATCTACAAAACGAAGACCGAAAAACGAAGACCCTAATTTTTTTGCCCGAATAAGGCACGGACAGTTAAAAAACTAACCCAAAGCGTTCCTCAGCACCAACCGATGTGAAATGAACAGGGGTCTTCGTTTTGTAGAAAAGCCCCCCTAAATCTACAAAACGAAGACCGAAAAACGAAGACCGAAAAATGAAGACCGAAAAACGAAGACCGAAAAACGAAGACCCTAATTTTTTTGCCCGAATAAGGCACGGACAGTTAAAAAACTAACCCAAAGCGTTCCTCAGCACCAACCGATGTGAAATTAACAGGGGTCTTCGTTTTGTAGAAAAGCCCCCCTAAATCTACAAAACGAAGACCGAAAAACGAAGACCCTAATTTTTTTGCCCGAATAAGGCACGGACAGTTAAAAAACTAACCCAAAGCGTTCCTCAGGACAAACCGATGTGAAATTAATGTGACGCCAATTCACGCGAAATAACTGCGGCTTTTGTTTTCCGTTTAAAAAGAACCGTGTGGATCTAAAAAGTAAAGACCGTTGCTAAAACTGTTTGCGAATAAACAAATAATTTAAAGCACTAAGGAAGACCGGGAGCGTTATTTGTTCTTCTTTGGGTCATAATTGAATGTCTTCATTTGAAAAACTCTTTTTAGTTGGAACTCTTGTTGCTCTCACTTGACTTGTAAATTTCTCACTTTTTAGTTCGGAAACCGAAAAAAGGTAATTTACATTTTACCGGAAGTACAAACTTTCAGAGCAATTAACTGACACAAGCCAAACATTTCTGGAGAATAAAAAAACACAAATGAAACAATTTTTAAAATTTCTAAACAGACAAATACCTTTTCTCTGCAAGCTATTGACGTTAACTTTAGTGCCAACACGTACAACGGAACTTTTTGCCGGCTGATTGCACTCTACAGACATAAAGCTCATGAAATCTAGCCGCTTTTCACCAACCATAAATGATTGACAGTTCTCGCCTTTTTGCGTTTTGCATTTTGGCAAAAGCCTGACTTACCGCCGGCCTGATTAACCGATGTGAAATTAACAGGAGTCTTCGTTTTGTAGAAAAGCCCCCCTAAATCTACAAAACGAAGACCCTTGCTAAACCGCTTTTCCAGACCCCTGGGAAGGAAGAATCTATTACACGTTGCCGATTTCAACCGCGCGCGACAAAAAGGGGTGCATCAGTTGTCTAGACTGATGCGGTTTTAAATCGCAAAGGAGGCCAGCTTAGGGGGTGCAGGAGTTGTACAGCATTAAAGTATTTTTGTAACACGAGGTATTTCACAATTTCTAGCTGATCTTAAGCTTCCCATTATCTAGTAATTTTACAGCATGTAGGAAATATTCAGTACTCTGCTTAATACTAGGAAAGTTACTAGAGATAGTAGCATTCACAATGAGAAATGGCAAAAAACATCAGTGCAAAATCAATGTGCGTCTAAAAAAGGATTAATTTTGTAATTTATTGTTCGAAACTAAAGCAATTATGTTTAAAATGTCGAATTTTGGGAACAGTTGACGCATCAAAATTTCCGCAAGCAATGCATCAACAGCATAGAGTATATCTCCTTTCCAAAATTTGCAAAACCTGAGAGGGGTCGCATCCAGCCCTTTCTCCCGCCATTTACAAAACCCTGAGGGGGTGGCGTGCAACCCCCCTCTCCCCCACACATACACACATAATTACACGATTCACGTCGTAGGGTCCGAGGCGTCTGGATATTTCGCATCGAAATGTCAGGAATTACAAAGCTCTTAAAGCCGTCAAAAAGTCGTTATATCATCTGCAGAGCAAGATAAAGGTTTCTACTCCATGTGAATTTATGTTAATGCGACTAAATTTAAAGAAAACCTTGGGGGTCTATCAAACCTGCCCCCTCCCCCCCCCCCCCACCAAGTGCACCGGATAGTAGTTTGCTTGTATGAAAAATGTTTGTATGGCTGATAATTCTTGCTTTATTTATAAGAAAAACATTCGTATAAAAAGTATAATTCCAATCGTATAAAAAGTACAAGATTACCCGTGGAATGTTTACTATGAATATAGTGAACATGCACATGCAAACTATCAATCGATCTTTGTTTGCTCGGATGTGCTCAACCCCGATGCATATACAGTGGGACCTACCCTAGATAAAAAGGAAAATTTAATCGAAGGTTAGCCCAAACTCGTTTGCAAGATAACTTTTGTGGGAGTCTCGAAGACTTTCTTTGACGTCACTAGGAATGCTAATGTAATCGGCAGTGAAGTATGGAAATCTTGTTAGCAGGCACTTCATCGAGGCATGATAATATCGGACTGTCTCCCGTTGAGATGGCCTGCAATTCGACCAATCTCCATTGACAGGATACACCCATCGCTCTTTGTGAGAGAAGA
>NC_142675.1:2740000-2752500 GCF_964200805.1 Pocillopora damicornis | reverse complement strand
AAGCAAGGCAAATAACAAAGTAGGAACACAATGCATACAAAAAATGTTCCCAGAACTGACTTTCTAAGCTTCCGCAAAAAGTTTGATAAGTCGCTATTTTGAATTCCCTGTTGTAGTTCTTGGATTTGAAGGCCTTCAATCTGGATTTTGTGTCGCTTTAAGACTATATAAATCCTCCAGTAGACAATTATTACTACAATAGGGCAAACAGTCATAATCACGAACCCAATGACTAGTGAGCTAATAAGCAATGGATCCCAAAAGACACTAGTAGAAATAATTGCGCTAAACAGCCATATTGATATCACCGCTGCAATGACGCGCTTGTGAGTCACAAGCTCTTGATATCTGAGGTGAAGATGAACCGCTAAGAACCTGTCCAAACTTATAGTTACTACATTACAGACCGAGGATACACAAAAGAATTTCATAACAGCCATCAATCTCTTGTAGTAAATGCAGTCGATACGTTTTTGTTTTAACCAGGTGACCATAGTAGAAATGTAGAAAGGCTGGACTAATAAACCAACACCAACATCGGAGACAGCCAGGCTCAGTAATAATGTTCTCAAAGGTTTTGGCAACAACGCGGTTTTCCTTATCGCATGGATGGTAACGATGTTCAAAATGATGGTTGCACAAGACAAACAGCCGTTGAAGACACAATTAGCGACAAGTGCCGGACGAAAATCTTCAACATCCGGAGAGGTCCCGATAAAATATTCGGTGAAAAAGTCGCAAACGTTTTCAGCCATGAGAGCTGAGCGTTAAAACTACTGTGGCTCTGATATTTTCCGATTTTAAAACGGGAAATTTTAAGTTTTATGTAGCTGTCAATCACAAGCATATAACACAATCAAAGCCATCTGTACGTACAGTCAAGATGTCCCCGGCTTCAACTATGGCATTTAAATTTTTGAAAAAAGCATCGAGTATCGCTTTAACTCGGCGTTAGTTAGAACTAAAACAAATTATTTGTTCAAAACTTCAAGACATTCCAACTAAACATGGGATTTATGCTTAAAAAAAGGTAATTTAAAGGAAAGTTGTCCTTAAAATATTTTCAGCTATCAAAATGAATAAACGAAACATTATAGTCAGTAAAATTAACGAGCGCTTGAAGTATGTTTCCCTATTAATAAATTCGTTTGAATACACGGAAGACATTTTCAGAGACACAATATTTTTACATATTTCGACCGAAAGAAATACAGATAAGACATTTTATCAAACACTAATTCTGCATAAAGCGCTTAAACGAAAAGAATACAGGAAGTTTGACTATTGTTTATGTTGACGGCAGATGTAAATTAAAAATGAGGGCTGGTATTTTTGTAACATTAATACATGTAAATTAGAAGTGAAAATGCGATATTATGTTTGAATGTGAAAGACTTTAGCCTGTTAGAGTCAGTAAGTAAAGAAAGAATAAAAAAACAGCGAATAAGCAAATGACAGGACTATAAATTTTTTTCGTCCAGAAGTGAAAAGAAGTCTGCAAATGAGCGGTGTCATGGATCGTAATAATTTCGCTTTACATCTTAAAGTGATTGGTCAAGAGTTTTGCTCCATCTGTCAGCTACTCGAAAGCAAATTAAAGCCAGTAGCCTCTTAACTGATGAATAAACAAAATGACTATCATTAATTTTATCTCTAAATAATCTGCTGGTTAAAGTTTGTCCAATATTGCAAATAGAGAATCTTTAATTCAGGTTGTATTGAAAAAAGCAGAACCCAAAAAATTCAGCGCATAAAATGGGAACAAAAACACACCCTAGCGTTTGATCTTTCAAATGAAAGCCAAGGAGAAGTATTTTTATGTGTTTCAGTTCATTATATTCTTCAAGGTGGTTTTAACCACAAATTGACCAATCATAGCCCACGCAATAACTGAGAGATATAATGATGTTAGTTATTTTTTAGTTTTTTTTTAATAAAAAAAATATATTATTTATGTTAGCGTACAGAGAAAGCGGTTCGTGAAATGGAATCATCTTTCAGAATGAGAATTTTTGGCTTTTCTGTCTTTTTAACGTGTGTTTTACCACGCTTCATAAGAAATGGTAAACTACTGGACAGATGAAAGATATCAGATTACCCATGGTAACCGCGTAGATAGTTGCTCGAGAGAAAATGGAGTTCTGTGCACTTTAGCACGATCATGGTTATTGTTCCTTCACGACGAGAGTGAGTGGAAAAATTTTGAATCGCGTATTGCTTGAGGTGTTGTTGAATTGCAGCAAACATTTTGATTTGAGCAGTTCTTAAACGGCAAGCTGTATTGCAAGATTCATGATTTGTTGAGTGTGCCGATTATATTTTTTGTGTATGAATGAATTTTTGGCTTTTCTGTCTTTTTAACGTGTGTTTTACCACGCTTCATAAGAAATGGGATACTACTGGACAGATGAAAGATATCAGATTACCCATGGTAACCGTGTGGATAGTTGTTCGAGAGAAAATGGAGTTCTGTGCACTTTAGCACGATCATGGTTATTGTTCCTTCACGACGAGAGTGAGTGGAAAAATTTTGAATCACGTATTGCTCGAGGTGTTGTTGAATTGCAGCAAACATTTTTATTTGAGCAGTTCTTTAACGGCAAGCTGTGTTGCAAGATTCATGATTTGTTGAGTGTGCCGATTATATTTTTCTGGATTGGTTTGCCTGGTGCTATCTCTAGATGAATGTCTGATTAAAATTAACTATGGACGATTTTGTGTATGTTTTCGACGCCCGGAGAGAGTGATCTTGTGGAGTCGTTTGTGTTTGGCCAAGGACGAATTCAGATACCATCATAAGCATGTTTATTTGATTTTGTTATCTGGAATGAATGACTTACGGAGGTGAATTAATATGACGTGATACACTAATACACCAGTCAATGTAAACCCCCGCACCCCCCGGTCGGGACATAGCGGGGCATTTGCGGGGAATTTTCCGTTATTTGACGAGCGAAGGGGCCGCGGGTATCGGTGACTTTAACCTCTTTTGCACGTCATCCAAGAGCAGCGGGGGAGTGGACCGGGGTATTTTCCAGGTGGACTGGGTCAAGAATCGCTAGGCCGTATTAGTCCGGCAAGATGGCGGTTAACAATGGACTATAAAGACACCACAAACATTTTATACCATTTGAAAAGCATTGTATGCGGTGACGTGTGTTACTTGACAAATAAAGTTTAAACCATTTACATTAGCCTGCGTCTTCCACTCAGCAAGAGCGGAGGATGTGAGCGGGGTCGTTGGCTTCGATTAGAGGAAAAACCTGACCTTGGGGTGCGGGGCATTTTGCAACTTTAGAAGTGAGCGCTTGCCAAATGCCCCGCTATGTCCCGACCGGGGGGATGCGAGGGTTTACTTTGACTGGTGCATAACGTCGAAAATATAATAAGTCGAAGGAACAGTTTTAGTCTCGATCCACATTTTTGTCAACAAAATAAACACATACCGCTTAAAAAGATGATAGTATGGACCACGTGCGAAGCTGTCGATTGTTTCTCGAATGTTGCGCGTGTTAAATATTCAATTGTGACATCTCGTTTACATCTACTTTTATTACGTTGGTAAAACCTGTACAGACATCACACCAACCAACTTGCAAAGTGAGAAGACTATATGAAGGCTTGAAATTATATTACGATCGATTTTCACTAAGAAATGGCTCAGGAATATTCCAAAATAGTGCAAATAATCGTGAAAGCTGACCGCGGAGAAGCGATTGCGTGACGCTCAGTAAGTTATCAGATGACATGTTATCACATACCAGACGAAAAAACTCTTTAGATTCTCAGTCTGCATTTTGTACCCACTCTGCAGTCTGCAGTTTACATTTTGTACCCAGTCTACATTATTTATCCTGTCTGCAGTCTAAAGTCTACATTTTGTATTGAAGGGTATCCGTGGCACCAATACAGTTTATTTTTGATTATAGTTATTCGCACAACACACAATCTACCACAAAATACCTGTGTGTAAGTTAATTCAACATTTTCGTTCTTTGCCGTGTTAATATTCTTCTTTCCTTTTGTAAAAATGTGGACATCACTTACAATGTTCCATCAAAATTCTCATTTATTGACGGCCAAAATCAGCCGGTGGCGAATCTTCCAGTTGTCGATTTTCGTTCTCAGTCGCGAAAAATGCCAACACCAAAGCCACTGCTTACGTAACTTTCGGTTTTTCTTTTTGTATATTGGTTTTTCCCCTTCTAAGAAAGTTTGAACCTCACTGTCCGTCAGCGAGACGGATTTTTTTAGTGTTTTAGCCGCCATAATCCGTGAAAGTTCTGACAAACTACCTTGTGCCGAGAATCGTGAAGGTTAGCCGTTCATCCATCAACCTGACCGAGTGGCGCCAAAGGCGAGTGACGTGTCAGCAACTGATTGGCTATATCAACACACGTGGAAAAAATACGATCTTTTTTCACGTGTGTTGTTACGGCTTTTCTCAGGCCGAAAATCCCTGTATAACACCGCAGTTTAGGTAATAACATATATTTATCTAGAGCAGGGCATAACGGTATAGCTCTTACGTTTGTGGACGAAACAGTTACGCGTTGCAATTTTTTGTGAAAAATACTTTATAAATGCACTCAAAATTGTTTCACGAATTTGTGCAAAAAAGGTTTGTCTCATTTCTCCCTTTCATTCTCTTTTTCTTTCAGGGAGGACTGAGCTCTAATCTCCCTTTTTTACAAACTTTAATGAGAGGTTATGTTTAAATCGAACCCAGCCAACACCACTGTAAGCTCTTGTGTTCCTCATGAACCGCCCGTTCAAATTTCAGATAATCGTTATACCACCATCCCCCGGTCAGGTCATTTGAGCAGCTTTTTGGTGGAGGAGCGATCTCTTTTTGATTGGGGCGAACTGGAAGGTGGCGAACATCCAATGGAGCGACACCTCTGTAAATCACACCGTCAACTGAACGGTATCTAGTTACCGTGACATAGTAACTGGGCATTACGAGGTCTGCCAATAAAAGAAAGAGTTAAGGCTTCCACTTTCAAGGAAGTCATCACTATGCTTAAGAAGCAAGCTTTCCGACTTTTTCTCGAAGAGAGGGGGGGAGGGCAGAAGAAGTCTCTTTGGAACTACAATGACTTGAAATAAAATTACAAGGCTTCTTAAAAAAAGAAAACACGACGAAAAGTTTTTTCTCTACTTCCTTATCTCAGGTTTTTCTTTATATGATGTTAAAGTAAACAGCTTTTGTCTTTTACTTCTAATCCCTCGTTTCTAATAACAATGCCGTTTTCGTTAATTTGGATACCGCACATGAAGATTAGACGAATACTAAAAATGAACTAAGTGCATGCAATTATTCAAATCAACGCAAATGGCATTGTCAGTAGAATGAAAAGAAAATACAACAGCTGTCAACTTTGAATTCATACGTCTAGCGTGTTACAAAACCAGTACAGGTAAGGGTAATATTTCGCGGTCTCTCCACTGCACTCGACGTACATCGCCTCAATGTTTTATCAAGAGAAATTTCGAAGACATTCTATCCTGTAATTCTCTAGATGTAAAGATCTACCTTCGAGTTAGTGTCCACGAAATGTAATATTAAAAAGTACTCTTAATTCGCTAAGCTGCACTACGTCATTGATGGGAGGAACTGTTTTCAAATTAAGTACAATAGTTGAGAGTACATTTAAAATTAATCCAACGAAAAGCAGATATAACTCATTCAATTCAGCAAGTACGAGAACTAGAGGCACAAGCTAAACCAAATAGCGTGGTGGGGAATTTTGCAAGGATCATGAAAACTGCTGTCGGTGTTGTATACGTTTACTTTGCGTTCTTGGGTTGATATTTTCCTCGCATTATCCTTTTGGCTGCCCGTGTAATTACCGGCCCCAATATTGTAATAAAAATTTTTTCACCCTATAGACATACGCTTGTGTTCTTCAATTCATCACTAAACCCTGTTATTTACGGCTGGAGGATGAGACAAATTCGACACGCTACAATAGACTCACTACAAAAAGTATACACTAATCTAAGCTGTGATTCTGGACCGTGAGAGCGATATGCATTCTGCAATTCACCGTCTCATTCCGAGTGCGAACGTAAGAGCTACACCGTTATGCCACGCTCTAGATAACTAACATTATTATATCTCTAGGTTAGTACTTGGGCTATAACTGGTCAATTTAGCAGGCTGTGTATCACTGTACGGCCCGCTAAACTCAAAGGTTTGTGGTGAAAACCACCTTGAAGAATATAATGAACTGAAACACATAAAATACCTTAAAAATAATTCTCCGTGGCTTTCATTTGAATGGTCAAACGCTAGTGTTTGATCCACAGACTTTAAAAATACTTCGTGGTGCTTGATAAACTGTGCACATGGTGGAACTGCTAAATAGCTTTCATTCGAGCAGTAAAAATACAGGATGTTATCCAAGCCGGAACCACCTTATGCTGCACGATAAACTGTACCACATTAAAATACTACGCTATAGCTTTCATTTAAATAGTCAAACACTAATTTGTCATCCACACTAAGCTGGAACCCCAAAGCACCTTTCATTTGAGTGGGTCTTATTCACGGGTGTAAAGGTAGGAATCCCTTCTCACCTCATTGCAAACAGTACCATATGGAAGTTCTGTCCATTTACATTCATATGATGGCGCATATAGGTTATTCCATTATTTATAGCACCACATAAAAGTTTTCGTCTGGCATAATGGCACAAGATTCACGTGGAGTATTCTTATGCGCACAATTTTTAGGGTTCTGCTTTTTTCAATGCAACCTGAATTCAACACTCTCTATTTGCAATAGTGGACAAACTTTAACCAGCAGATTATTTAGAGAGGAAGTTTTTTAGGAAAATCATTTTGCTTATTTATTAGTAAAGTGGCAACTGGCTTTAATTTGCTTCCAAGTAGTTGACAGATGGAGCAAAACTCTTGACCAATCACTTTACGATGTAAAGCGAAACTATAACGATCCATGACACCGCTCAGTTGTAGACTTCTTTTCACTTCAGGACGAAATAAATTTATAGTCCTGTCATTTGCCTTTTCGTGTTTTTTTTTTTTTTATTCTTTCTTCACTTACTGACCCTAACAGACTAAAGTCTTTCATATTCAAACACAATATCGCATTTTTCACTTCTAATTTACATGTACTAATGTTACAAAAATAATACCAACCCTCATTTTTTATTTACAACAGCCGTCAATATAAACAATAGCCAAGCTTCCTGTATTCATTTCGTTTAAGTGCTTTATGCAGAATTGGTGTTTGATAAAATGTCTTGTCTGTATTTCTTTCGGTTGGAATATGCAAAAATATTGTGTCACTGAAGATGTCTTCCGTGTATTCAGACGAATTTAGAAATAAGGTAACATGTTTCAAGCGCTCTTTAGTCTAACTGACTATAATGTTTCATTTATTCATTTTGATGGACGAAAAATATGTTAATGACAGCCTTCCTTTAAATAACTTCTTTCGGATATAACTCTCATGTTTCGTTGGAATGTCTTGAAGCATTAAACAAATAATTTGTCTTAGTTCTAACTAACGGTGAGTTAACGCGATACTCAATGCTTTTTTTCAAAACTTCAAATGCCGGAGTTGAAGACATCTTGACTGTACGTACAGATGGCTTTGATTGTGTTCTATCCTCGTTATTGACAGCTACATATTACTTAAAATTTTTCGTTTTAGAATTGGAAATTATCACAGCCGCAGTAGTTTTAACACTCAGCTCTCATGGCGGAGAACGTTTGCGACCTTCTCAACAAACCTTCTTTCGGAACCTCTCCGGATGTTGAAGAGTTTCGTTCGGCACTTGTCGCTTATTGTGTCTTCCACAGCTGTTTGTGTTATACAACCATCATTTTGAACATCGTTACCATCCATGCGATAAGGAAAACTGCATTGTTGCCAAAACCTTTGAGAACATTATTACTGAGCCTGGCTGCCTCCGATGTTGGCGTTAGTTTGTTGGCACAGCCGCTCCATATCTTTATTCTAATCAGCTGGTTAAATCGAAAACATATCGACTGCATTTCTTATAAGAGATTGATGGTCATTATGAAATTCTTTTGTGTATCTTCGCTCTTCAATGTTGTAACCATAAGTGTGGACAGGTTCTTAGCTGTTCATCTTCATCTCAGATATCAAGAGCTTGTGACTCACAAGCGCGTCATTGCAGCGGTGATATCAATATGGCTGTTAAGCGCAATTATTTCTTCTAGTGTCTTTTGGGATCCATTGCTTTTCATCTCACAAGTCATTGGGCTAGTGATTAAGACTGTTTGCTTTATTGTGGTAGTAATTGTCTACTGGAGGATTCATATAGTCTTAAAGCGACACGTAATCCAGATTGAAGGCCTTCAAATCCAAGAAGTACAACAGGGAGTTCGAAATGGCGACTTATCTAACTTTTTGAAGCTTCGTAAGTCGTCTCTTGGGACATTTTTTGTGTGTATTGTGTTCTTAATTTGTTATTTGCCTTGCTATGTTCTCTCTTTTTTACTCCTAACTCACCTTTTAAGTTCAATCTCTTTTTACGAAGCTCGTCTCTTTGTAATGACTTTCTTTTTCCTTAACTCGTCTTTGGACCCTGTTATATACTGCTGGAAGATGGGACCCATTCGTCGCACTCTCATGGACATAAAGCGAGGCATCATCAATCGGTTCAGAGAATAACAGTTCGTTTCTGATACCGATTCGCAATGCATAAGTTAAAAGCCTCGGCCACGGTAATGTTAAACTTGATTTGTAAAAAGTACCTAAGGAAAACTAATGGATGACGAACTTTAACGGTTAGGAAAATTACGCAATGGAGTTTTATAGAGCCAAGCGTAAGAAAGTATCAGTTGCTAGTTTCAAGCGCATTTTGTATGAGAAATTTATAAATAACTAGAAAGCTTCCTCGCTACTCGAATCATTTTAAGGTTGTCATCAATTAATGTATGTATTTGTACTAGTCGATATGATAATAAATTTATAGCCTTGTTAAGTGTATAGCTTGTGAATTAAATACAAAACCGATTTTTAGGTCGCTTTATAGTGTAATAAGTGCCACGAGTTCATCGGTGTTTTTACTGCAGTTAAATATAACCCACTTTGAATAAAGCCTTTGCTTACTTACGATCACGCATAGGCTTCTAGAATTTAGTTGTGCGGTTTTTGATATAAAGAATAATACTAAGTTGACTTGACTTGATGGTTGTCCATTCGACTAAAAGTCTCAACCTTGTCATCAATAACCCGGGCACTTACTAACTTAGGCAAAGACAGAAGGCTATACATTTTATGCTAATTACACAAAGTAGAAGGAGCTCTACGCCTTTCACTCGGACGGTTAGTCCGTTTTGAAAAATTTAGCCTCAACTTTCACTTTTTTAATTGTACCCTGCACCAATCACCGCTGTTTTCGGCTATCCTGGTTTTTTTTGTTATCTTTGAACTTTCATCAGTGTTTGTCTACCATAGTAAACAAATACTTATTCCAAAAGAGAAGATTCCCTTTGGAGCTGAATAGACCTCAAATTACATGACATAGCTTCTTAATAACTCCAGTCGATGGAAGACCACTTGGCTATGTACAAAGAATGACGTTAGACTCCAACCTCGCTCCCAGGAGGAGGCTGGCTAGAGTCAGACCACAGATATCCGGATTGCGAATCACGCGCTCAGATCCACTTTAGTGCTCTCTGCCAATCTAAGAAAAATCAGTGATGCATAAAGTTAACGCTCTTGTGGAAATTCTCACTTAAGTCAGTTGCCACTAACCGATCGACAAGAAATGCCCAGATTCCTGAGATCTCCCTGTACAGATCCACCACAGGGAAAAGAAAAATGTATTTTAACCTTTTGAGAGATCATTTAATTTCTTATTTCATATTAACTTTTTATTTAATTTGTTTGTGTATATATATATAGGTAATTTAGTGTTAACAACTGAGTTGAAAACGTAAATTGGCCACCGTAAAGAGTGTAAAGGCTGACGTTTCGAGCGTTAGCTCATCGTCAGAACGATGGGAGGAGTTGGGGGTTGTATGTGGGTTTATATGCAGACAATGGAGCTACGCTATTAGTGGAAATGTGGTGACGAGAAGCAAGAATAAATTAGTTGAATGAAAAGCGCTCGCTGATACCGTGGGGATTAAGAGTGCCGATTTGGAAGAAAAATTTTTGTTCTTGTGTTTTGCGGCTTTTTGAGCTGCCTAAATGTAGGGAAAGGCCGGAAACTGCCATATGCTTTATAGAACAAGTAGGGAGATTAACGTGTCTAGCGACTGGTTTGACTGCGTCCTAGTCATTTCTTTCAACTTCGCGAAGGTGTTCTCAGAATCGGCCACGTAGTCGTCTGTATTCATATGATTGCACATATAGATGGTTGCACAATACATTGCAGCACATAACACTTTTTTTCTGGTATAATGCACAAAATTCAGATTCAGTTTTTTATACACTGAATTATTAGGGTTCTGCTTTTTTCAATACTACCTGAAGTCAACACTCTCTATTTGCAATAGTGGAAAAGTTTTTTAACTTTACCAGCTGATTATTCAGAGAGAAACATAAAGGAAAGTCATTTTGTTTGTTTATCGGTAAAGTTGCGACTGGATCTAATTGCGTCGGAGTAGCTGACAGGTGGGGCAAAATTCTCGACCAATCACTTTACAGTGTAAAGAGAAACTAATACAATCCCTGACCGTCTTTGACACCGCTCATTTGTAAACTACTCTTTACCTCTTTAAATTTATAGTCGTGTCATTGACCGATTCGTTGTTTTTCATTCCTTCGCTACTTACTGACCCTAACAGGCTAAAGTCTTTCATAGTCTAAACACAATATTGCATTTTTCACACTTAATTTACATCTATTGATGTCACAAAAAAGCCAGCCCTCGTTTTTAATTTACATCTGCCGTCAGCATAAACAATAGTCAATTTTCCTGTTTTCTTATTGTTTAAGCGCTTGACGCAGAATTATTATTTGATAAAATGTCTTATCTGTATTTCTTTCGGTTGAAATATGTAAAAATATTACATGGCCATTGCTAGACTTTTTCTGAGCTATATACAGCTTTTCATGAACTGAAGTGGATCTGGGACTTGTGAGAAGGTGGTCAAAGGGAGAGCCAAATGCGGTTTGCTTCTTTGAAGGGGGGGGAGGGCTATCTGTAATAATCTACCACCTGAAAATATTCCCAAGCTACTCCAAAACGACTGAAAAATATGCCGGTATCATCTCAGTTTAGTAAGTTTGCCGAACATTTTGAATACCTCCGAGATCCGCCACAAACGAGTACGTAATTTATTGGTAATAATTATTTGGGTCTCTCCCCCCACCCCTCATCAACCATGAAATATTCGGTCTGTATTAAGTGTATTCAAGCGAATTTAAATAGGGACATTTGTCAAGCGCTCTTTAATTTAACTGACTATAATGTTTCGTTTATTCATTTTGACAGATAAAAAATATGTTAATGACAGCTTTCCTTCAAATAACTTTTTCAGGTATAAATCCCATGTTTGCTTAAAATGTCTTGAAGCATGAAACAGATAATTTGCTTTAATTCTAACCAACGTCCAGTTAAGGCGATACTCGATACTCGACTGTACGTACAGATGGCTTCGATTGTGTTCTATCCTGGTTATCGAGAGCTTCATATGACTTAAAATTTTCCGTTTAAAATTTTGGAATCGGAAAATATCAAAGCCACAGTAGTTTTAACGCTCAGTTCTCATGGCTGAAAACGTGAGCGACATTCTCAACGAGTCTCTCTCTGGAACCTCTGCGAATGTTAAAGATTTTCGTCCGGTGCTTGTCGCTAATTGTGTCCTAAACAGCTTTTTGTCCTATACAACCATCATTTTGAACATTGTTACCATCCATGCGATAAGGAAAACCGCATTGTTGCCAAAACCTTTGAGAACATTATTACTGAGCCTGTCTGCCTCCGATGTTGGCGTTGGTTTGTTGGCACAGCCGCTCTACATTTCTTCTTTGGTGTGCTCGTTAAAACGAAAACGTATCGAGTGCATTTCCGACGAAGGATTGTTGGTCGTTATTATTTTCTTTTGTACATCCTCGCTCTTTAGTGTTGTAACCATAAGTTTGGACAGGTTCTTAGCTGTTCATCTTCATCTCAGATATCAAGAGCTTGTGACTCACAAGCGCGTCCTTGCAGCGGTGATATCAATATGGCTGTTAAGCGCAATTATTTCTTCTAGTGTCTTTTGGAATCCATTGCGTGTCAGCTTACGAGTCATTGAGCTCGTGGTTGTGACTGTTTGCCTCATTCTAGTAGTAATTGTCTACTGGAGAATTTATATAGTCTTAAAGCGACACAAAAACCAGATTCAAAGCCTTCAAATCCAAGAAGTACAACAGAGTGTTCAAAATGGCGATTTATCAAACTTTTTGAAGTTAAGAAAGTCAGCTCTTGGAACATTTTATGTATGTATTTTGTTCTTTATATGTTATTTGCCTTTCTATATTCTCTCTTTTACTCGCCTGGCCTATC